>NW_015634019.1:202734-234425 GCF_001515625.1 Sinocyclocheilus rhinocerous | reverse complement strand
TTGGAGATGGGCGAGTCCCTATCTTCTTCCTCACCCACCAGATCCAGTGCCCGCTCTCTGGGATCAGAAGCCTGCGCTGCAGTTTCTTCCCCCCGGGGAGAGGGCTCGACGCTCCGCCTGTCTTCCTCCGAGGAGGTTGATGTGGAGGGCGTCGATGAGCTCGCCAGTTGCACAAGCACCAGTTGCACAAGCATATTATGTCTAATATTATAATGAGCAGCATTACTGGGGAGTGAAGCTCGCGGTCAGCTCTCGAGGGCGTTGATTGTGCTTTTCCCGGTGCAAAACGCTCCGCTCTAGCCGGGCGCGCTTTGAGGAGTGTGTCCGTGCCTGTGATCTTGCGGTTCCGGTCCCGCTGCTGCTGAGGCACGGCGGCGATTGAGATCACGGGGATCGCACATGATCTGGCGGACGGGCTGGAGACGGGCTCTCCCTATCTCCACACGCATTCCCTAGATCTAGCGCTCTCTTTCAGGGTTCGGAAGCCTGCGCTGAGGTTTCTTCCCCCTCTGAGTGAGAGCCCGCTGCTGCAGCTATCTTTCTCCAAGGAGATTGATATTGTTTGTATAACCGAGCGGCTCGCGCGCTGCCGAGGCAACGCGTGAATTACATCATTCTCATTTTTTTATATGAATCTTATCACATCAGATCGTGTTTACTTGTCTGGTTGTTTGGCTCCATTTCATTCTGAGGAATTAAATGAAGTATTTCACCAGACTATGAGAAATTAGATATACAGGAGCTCTTGGGATAAAAATTTCTCGAGTGAGAGCACGCGTTTACCTCTCTTCCTCCGAGGTGCGGGAGCAGCCCCAACCAACCGTGTTCCAGCTCCTCGGGCCGAAGACTTCTAGTGGACGGCGGATCTGAGGACCGTCATTCTCGCTGGATAGTCTTCGGCTAAAACGTCCTGACGCCTAGGACCCAGGACTTCTGAGGGCTGGCCCCCTCTGGGGAAGAGTGGTGTACACCTCATTATACGGTGCCCGTCTCTCCTCAGTGCCCTCAGGAGATCGATCTGCCAACCCTGCCACCTACGGTGCTTCAGGGCGCAGCGGTCTCCGTCGAGCACTTCTCTCAGTCACCGCCAGGAAACATAGCGGTACTAAGAGGCTCGCTACCTCTTCTGAGGTTTCTAGAGCAGCTAGTTCGGCCATTCCCTGCCGTTCCGCCGCTTCAGGGCACGACCTAGCCGCTCTAAGTGCACCAGAGGCCAGTCTCGAGAGACTGGTTCCCTTAGTAGATCACCTGGCAGTGTGGGAGCCCCTGCCAAGCGTGTCTCATTGGGCCCTGCCCCGAGCAGGCTCTGGTTCTATCAGTGTCGTCTTCCTAGGGGATGACGCGGGTCTGTGCCCTCAGGAGATCGTTCTGCCAACCCTGCCACCTATGGTGCTTCCGGCCTCCGGCGAGCACTTCTCTCAGTCACCGCCTGGAAACGTAGTGGTACTAAGAGGCTCGCTACCTCTTCAGAGGTCTCTAGAGTAGCTAGTTTGGCCGTCCCCTGCCGGTTCGCCAATTCAGGGCACCGACCTAGCTGCTCTGATTACACCAGAGGTCAATTTCGAGAGACTGATTCCCTTAGTAGACCTTTTCTTCTGAAAAAAAATTTCAGCCAAATGTGTCTCAATGGGTCCTGCACACTGTAGAAAGAGGCTACTGAATCCAGTTCGGTTCTCCTCCACCTCGTTTCAACGAGGTCATTCCCCCCACAGGCTCTGGTAATGGAACAAGAAGTAAACACTCTCTTGAGGAAGGAGGCCATTGAGGTGGTCCCTCCTCTCGACAGAGAGTCTGGGTTCTAATGCCGGTAGTTCATCGTTCCAAAGAAGGATGGAAGTTCCTGAGGTTTGCTTTTGGGGGCAAAAGCTTACCAGATTCTTCCGTTTGGCCTTGCAATCTCACCCTGCACTTTCATGAAGTGTGTGGATGCTGCTCTGGCTCCTCTGTGACTCCGGGGCATCTGCATACTCAACCACATCGACAATTGGTTGATATTAGCTCAATCTGAGCAGATGGCGGTTCGGCATCGAGATGTCGTTCTTGCTCACATGAAAGAGCTGGGGTTAAGACTTAACGCCAAGAAAAGTGTGCTTTCTCCCGTACAGACAACCACTTATCTGGGCGTGGTGTGAGATTCGACCACGATGCAAGCTTGTCTGTCTCCTGCTCGGTTCGAGTCGATCCTCACTGCAGTCTCGAGAGAGAAAGCCGGTCACTCACTGTCAGCAGTTCCAGAAACTGCTGGGTCTGATGGCAGCTGTGTCCAACGTGATACCTTTTGGCCTGCTGTACATGAGACCCCTATAGTGGTGGCTCAAGACCAAGGTGTTCTCCCCGAGGGGAAACCCACTCCGCATGCTCAAGGTCACGCAGCGATGCCTACATGCCTTAGACATGTGGAGGAAACCTTGGTTCTTGTCTCAGGGCACGGTGCTGGGAGCTCTTTGTCACCGTGTTACGCTAGCGACGGTCGCATCTCTCACCGGTTGGGGAGCGGCATGATCTCCATGTGTTGGTGCACACTGGCAACACAGCGGTGGTCTCTTATATCAACCACCAGGGAGGTCTGCGTTCACGCCCCCTTTACAGGCTGGCGCACCAGATCCTTGTGTGGTCCCAGGGGAAACTCCTCTCGCTGAGAGCCGTTCACATTCCTGGGCATCTCAATATGGGAGCTGACATCCTATCAAGGCAGGGGCCGAGGCCCGGGGAATGGAGGCTTCACCCCGAGATGGTGAAGCAGATATGGAGAGTTTGGTCAGGCTCAGGTGGACCTGTTTGCGACTCAGGAGACATCGCACTGTCCCCTCTGGTTCTCTCTGACTCATCCAGCTTCATTCGGGCTGGATGTCATGGTACAGACTTGGCCGAGGCTTCGTCTGTACGTCTTTCCCCCGATCGCTCTGCTCCCGGGAGTTCTGGAGAGAGTGTGCCCGTCTGCTGCTAGTAGCCCCGTTCTGGCCGGGCCCAGTATGGTTCTCGGACCTGATTTCCCTTCTCGACGGCTCTCCACGGGAGATTCCCGTCAGGAGGGATTTCCTTTCACAGGCAGAGGGTGCTATCTTCACCCCCACCCGGAGCTGTGGAAGTGTGGGTGTGGCCCCTGAGGGGGCACAACTCGCAGCTTCCGGTCTCTCAACCGGGGATGTTGAGACCGACACCCCCTAGTTACACGTTTCCTCCACGGTGCGCTGAGGCTGAGGCCTCTGGCCAGAGAAGCTTATGCTAAGCGGTGGATCAGGATGCTTTTTCATAGCCTCGAGTCCTCTGATCTCCCCTCTCCTTTGGGGGTCAAGGCTCACTCCTTCTGAAGTTGGCCTTCGGGACGCTGCGGGATGTCCCCGCCTACTTTGTCAGGTGCCTACCTGCATTCTGCGCCACTCCTGGCTCCTTTCTCTCGCCTTAGCTGTGCTCTTCCACACTAGGCAGGGATTTGTTAGTCTGGCCACATGGGCATACTCGTTCCCATAGCGTTTTCTGATGCAGCTCGAGTTCCTGAAGGGGGACGTCTCCAGGTTACGCATGTAACCATGGTTCCCCAAGGGAACGAGACACTGCGAGCGCTTGCTTCAATTCTAGAACCTGACGCCGGTTCCACTGCACGTGCTTTTAAGTTTCCTGGTCGCTACGTCACCCTGCCTGTGACATCTCGCCCATCCATTGGACTGATTACACATGTGATTCAGAGCATGGTCACGCTGAATGCGTTCCCATAGCGTTTTCCGACGCAGCGTCTCGTTCCCTTGGGGAACCATGGTTACATGCGTAACCTGGAGATGTTCCTTTTCAGTTGGTCACTTCGATGTTGTGTAAAAGTTCCAACACTAGGGGTCACACTTCGGAGCCCAGATACCTCTGACATCATTGAAAAAGTGCCACTGGAATTGGTGAGCAAAATTTGCATAGCTGGCCACGCCCCAGATATCCAGGTATAATTTGGCCAGTGTGGCATTTGCTCACTAGTTCTGTTCTTTGGAGCCGATGCAGCGTCTCTTACTGAGAAGCAGCACTTCATTCACCTCTCCAAAACCTTGTCATTGGAGGCACAGGCAGCTGTCTCTCCCTTGCTCATAAACAGATAAATGTAGTGAGAGTGCCCCTAGGTGTTTCAACTGCGATCTTTGAGAGCAAAATTCCTCAAAAAGAGCAATTTATCTAAAAGAGCATTCACGTTCAGATTGAGTATTGTACAACATGACTTTCCGTCCGTGTCCTTCTGGATGCGGTTGTTCAGTGTTTCAGTGTTTGGGCTGCACCCATGCTTAAGTAGCTTTTGTGGATGGTTCATGTCCTTCTTGTGACTGAGTGACACTCACATTTTGTGACACTGACGCTCCATCCCAGTTCCTTTCTTCCCAGAAGTGGAATGGCTATCCTGCAAGTCCATCAAGCCAGGGTCTGCACAGGGTCATACCTCAGTATGAGGAGAGTGTGCTGCTGTCCTTTGGGCAGAGATTGCCAACCTTTAGCAAAGGACTGTTAAGTCTGTCCCCCTAGCTGTGATGGAGAAAGGGTTTTATAGCCCCTACTTAATTGTACCCAAGAAGGGTGGGGAGCTCAGACCGATCCTGGATTTGAGGGTACTGAATCAGGCCCTTCACAGGCTCCACTTCAAGATGCTCACCCTGAAACATGTTAAGGTACCAGGATTGGTTTGCGACTATATACCTAAAGGATGCGTACTTCCGTATCTCGATCCTTCCAAGTCATACCATTCCTGCGGTTCGCCTTCGAGGGGAAAGCATTTCAAAACAAGGTCCCTTTGGGCTGTCCCTGTCTTTACCAATGCTGCAGAGGCTGCCCTTGCCCCCTTGAGGGAAGTGGGCATTCACATCCTCAACTACCTCGATGAATGGCTAATATTAGCTCACTCTCGAGAGTTAATGTATGCACAGAGGGGACATGTTTTTCGAGCACCTAGCCTGTCTGGGAATTCAGGTCAACTGGGTAAAGAGCAAGCTCTCCCCTGTGCAGAGCATCATTTTTCTCGGTGTAGAATTGGACTCGGTCACCATGACAGCCCACCTCACAGGAGATTGTGCTCGTTCAGTGCTGAATTGCTTGAGAATGTTCAAGTACAAAATAACAGTCCCTCTCAAATAATTTCAGATGCTCCTGGGTCATATGTCATCTTTGGCTGCGGTTTCACCGCATCGGTTGAAGCATATGAGACCGCTTCAGCACTGGCTTCATGCCTGAGTCCTGAGATGGGCATGGCGCTGTGGCACGCATAGCGTGGCCATCACACAGGAGTATCGCCGCAAGTTCAGCCCTTAGAAGGATCTTTCATTTTTATGGGCAGGGGTGCCCTTAGAACAAGTGTCCATACGCATTGTTGCAACAACGGATGCTTCCAAGGCTGGGGTGCTGTGTGCAAGGGACGTGCAGCTTCAGGGACCTGAACAGGTCCTCATCTGCACTGGCCTATCAATTGCATAGAGTTGTTGCTATGCTTCGAGCTATGAGGAGCAGAGGCACAACCTGCACATTTGTTGAGGGGTATGCAAGATCAATGTGTATATTTTATCCCCTAGCACTAACCCTCACAGAAAAATATCTGTAAGTCAATGACCAAAAGCCCAATAACTAGCTTGTGCATGGAAGGATACAAATTCATCAGGAGTGGAAAAAAAGAGTGAACCCCCTCCCCCATTTTCAATAGTACAGCAAAGAAGAAAGACATTAGAACACATTTTTTTTAATTATTATTATTGTTGCTTTTTAAACATGTCATATTGATCACTTTTTATTTAAGCAATCGTGGTGGGATTTACGGTACTTTTTTATTTTTCTTTATTTATTTTTTTTATTTTTTTATTATTTATATTTTTATATATTTTTTATATAAAATGAGAACATGTAAAATTCACTTTAAAGAACATGCATTTTTTTTCTTTTTTACTTACAGAGATAATTCATGGAAAATTTGCTCAGCTTTTTCAAAGGACGATTCCTTGGAATGTAATTTCTCTTGACAATGCAAGTAAGCTTTTCTATGTAGGCTTCTCTCTGTACACTCTTTATTATGGCTGCTTCTGCTTGAAACAGTTCCTCCACTGAGTGAGGCTTTGAGCAGTGGTGCCATAATCTGCAGATACTGTGACTATCATTCGCCTTGCATGCCTGGACAATGTTTATGAAAGAAGCTATGGCTCTGACTAGTGACGTCCATGAAGAGAATCACTCGAAGCGTTGGCGTCCAAGATAAGAACCTTCAGTGGATAAAGTGGTGGCAAGAGAATGAACCTCTTGATATCAAACCTTTCCTCCTCCAATTATGGGCTTTGTTCAGCTTGTAACAGGAAAGCAGGTCCTGTAAGCAAGTGGTGGTGCTCAACAGATCTGCTGGTACAGATCGAGTGGCATGGTCTGCAGGGTTATGCTTTGTAGAGACATAATGCCATTGTGTTGGGCTTGACACTTTCCTGATACACTGCACTCTGTTGGCAATATATACATAAAAACATCTTGTCTGGTTATGAATATATCACAGGACAACTCTGCTATTTGTGTAAAACTCTACAGCATCTAGAGTGAAGTTCAATTCACTTGTGATCATCTCAGCTATCTTTGAAGCCAGAACAGCATCTTCCTTCTGCCTTATCTTCAGGAAGAGGAGAGTCCTAGTAAAGAGCCTCACCTGAGAGCTCTCGTAATAGGAATTGTCCTTGAATGGTTGACGGGGAAATAAACCCGAGTGAGTCAAAGAGACTGTTGACAGTAGCAAGTATCTGTCTGCTAGTAAAAGGCTTCTCTGTCTCCTTTTTGCGAAAAGTAAATACATCCCTCTTCAGATCCCAGCTAAGTCCAAGGCTGCGTTGGATGGTCAACATCCAGGTCAAGATCTTTGAGTCCTTTTGCATAATCTTCGGTAGGGAATGCATCCATTACTTCCTTGCTATTAGAAGTAAACTTGTGTAATCTCAGATTTAAGGTGGCAAGCATCTCATTTGTCCGTGTTAACAGGTCGATGGCTCCAGCAGCTGTGGGCATTGACAAAAGTGCATCATCAGCATAGAATTCCTCTTCGACTTTGGGCAGTTGCACATCAGAGACCATAAATGGCCACAGCAGGAGATGGTTTGTTTCTTACACCAAAGAAAACAAAGGAAGTCTCTATTGTCTTGTCTTACAACGAAGCTGTGAATCATCTTTTCAATGTCCCAGTTACAGCCCTAATTTCCCTTCTGAAACACAACAGGACCCCTAAGAGAGTATTATTTAAGTCTGGACCAGAGAGAAGAACATAATTCAGAGAGATGCCTTGTTTTTGTGCAATGGAGTTGAAGACAACTCTGATCTGACCAGGATTCTGCGGGTGATGCACCCCAAAAATAGATAAATACCAGCACTCCTGGCCTTCTTGCAGGGGAGGGGCTACCTCAAGTGAGTCTTCATCTCAGGCTTCGTCTCCAGTGTACGCAGAAAAGAGGTTTGGCGTGTCAATGCCTGTCCGGTTATGGCGCCTGTGGAGTAGATGTGCGCCCGGTTCTCTCCCGTAAACTTTTCAGTTTTGTCTTATAAACCTCAGTGCTTTTGTTAGCATCTGACAGTTTTTGTTTACCGTTTTGGGACATCAATCGCTTTTGAAATGTCCAAAGGAAGGGGCAAACAGGTCGATAAATACCGCAAAGGCACTCTCTCGCCAAGTGCTAGCATTATGCTAGCCGAGATCACTGCTTTACATGATGATCTTAGAGCCTCAATCACCGCAGACTTCAAAGCATCTTTCGAAAGTTTTACAGCCAAACTAGATAGCATTCAATCCACAGTGGCTGACCATGATCTGCGCATCGGTAATCTCGAGTCCGGCATTCCAGAGATTAGTCAGCAGCTTGAACAACTCGGAGTAGGGCTGTGCAAATAATCGAATGCCATGATCATGCGCATCTCATCAGTAAAGCCAGTTCTGTGATTTAGTAGTAAATCTCCATCACCTGCTTAGTTAGCCGTAGTTCAATGACAAGCTACGCAATATCGCGTTCATTATCGCCGATGTATCGCCAGCGATAATGAATGTGATATTTCGTCGCTTGTCAGTGAACTACGGCTCTGTGTAGTAAATGCTACTCCATTTGAAAGCAGGTGATGGAGATTTACTACTAATCACAGAACCAGCTTTACTGACGAGATGCGCATGATCATCGCATTCGATTATTTGCACAGCCCTAACTCGAAGCTACATGTTCGTCGCTCCAGAAAGATAATGAGTGGCTTAAGGCTAAAGACTCAGATCTTGAGAGCCGCAGCCGACGCCAAAATATTAGAATTCTGGGCTTACAAGAGTCAATCGAAGGGCCGCGTCTGACAGCTTTTTTCTCTCAGCTTCTGGTCGATGTCCTTGGTTCCCAGGTTTTAACCTCCCCGCCTGAGCTGGACAGAGCTCATCGTAGCCTCGCACCTAAACCCGCGCCAGGGCAGAGACCACGACCCATCATTCTGCAATTCCATCACCTTCAAGTGAAGGACTTGGTCATCCGTGAATCTCGCAAAAAGGGTGAGCTGCTGTATGATGGCCATAAGATTTGTATCTTTGAGGATTACTGCCCTGAGGTTTTAAAGCTTCACGCCGAGTATAAAGATGTGATGTCGTCACTCTACAAATGCAGACTCAAGCCTGCGCTTCTCTGCCCTGCTAGATTGCGAATCACGCTTCCAAACGGTGAGAAGAAATGGTTGGATTTTCTTTCCAAAGCCACTGACTTCATCCAGAGTTCGGTCTAGATGTAAGTGCAGTGGACTTGATTCTACAATGAGCAGCCTTGAATATTTTGGCCTTATTGTTCTATAGTATATGAAGGATATCCTGGGCTGTTGGCCCTGCAGATTTAAGACCTGACTGTTCGCTGAATCTGACAAATGTGCCTTTATTTATCTATTTGGACATTTTTTCACAGTTGTCATGTTGTTGCTGTTTTTTTTCTTCTTCTTTTTTTCTTCTTTTTCGTGGCTATAAATTATGTGTACATGGATTTTAGTTTGGATGTACAATAAGCTCAGTCAGGTTTTATTATGCTGTGAGCTTGAGTCTTTTTTATTCTTTGGCCTCCTGACCTGGGTGGTGAATTCTACATTGGACTGTATCTTAAATTTGATAAAGTTAAGATGTTAACATCGCTTTGTTAAAATCTTGCTTATTGTAAAGACCATTTGGTTCTAATTATAAATCTTAATATATCTATGGTTTGTTAATTTTGGGCATCTAGTGTTACTGTACCTTTAAATTCTGTGTAACGTTTTTATATTTTATTTATTATTATTTTATCTATTTTTTCTCTCTTCTTTTCCCTTCTTTTCCCTCAAATTGTTGGTATTCAGATTTTACATTAGTTTTGTAGTCTGGTCAGGTTTTATTATGCTGTGAGCTTGAGTCTTTTTTATTCTTTGGCCTCCTGACCTGGGTGGTGAATTCTACATTGGACTGTATCTTAAATTTGATAAAGTTAAGATGTTAACATCGCTTTGTTAAAATCTTGCTTATTGTAAAGACCATTTGGTTCTAATTATAAGTCTTAATATATCTATGGTTTGTTAATTTTGGGCATCTAGTGTTACTGTACCTTTAAATTCTGTGTAATGTTTTTATATTTTATTTATTATTATTTTATCTATTTTTTCTCTCTTCTTTTCCCTTCTTTTCCCTCAAATTGTTGGTATTCAGATTTTACATTAGTTTTGTAGTCTGTCAGTAACTTTTGATTTAAATATTATTGCGGTTACGTACCATTTATGGGAGGACTAGGAGTTAGGGAACTTGCCTGCTGTCATGGTAAAGTGGTCCCAGCTGCTGTTCTTGTTGTCAGCTGGTGCAAGGGTGGGTTTAAGGGTTGTTGTTGAGTTTTTCCAACTAATTCTGGGTAAGGATTTTAACTGCTGTCTAGACCCTCTTCTAAACCGTTCCTCATCTAGGCCCTGCGCCCTGTCTAAATCTGGCAGGATTATCCAGCTTTTTATGGAACAATATGCAGTTTCTGATGTTTGGCGTTTTTTTAATTCTAATACAAAACAATTCTCTTTCTTTTCCCCTGTCCATCATTCTTTCTCTCGTATTGACTACTTTTTGGTTGATAATAAATAGCTCCCATTGGTTAGTTCATGTATTTATAATGCTATTGTAATTTCGGACCATGCTGCTGTTACATTTGACCTTACTCTTCCAGGTTTTTCAATGTCTTGATCCTCTTGGTGCTTTAATTCTTTACTTCTTCATGATCCTGATTTTATAGCAGCTATTAACGATCGTATTGACCTCTTTATTTCCACAAATTCTTCCCTAGACGTTTCAGCTAAGACAATTTGGAAGGCATGTAAGGCTTATTTAAGAGGAGAAATTATTTCATATGCAGCATATAAGAGAAAAAATGATGAATGAAAGAAGGTCTAAGCTCCCTAATTTTTAGCAGACCTCCAGTCTAATTGTGTCAACTCCACAAATTCAGACCTCTTTGCTAAGTTTTTTACAACAAGGGCAGAGTTTGATATACTTGCTATAAATGATGCAATTGATGCTCTCCATAAAACTCACTGCAATTATTATCAATTCGGTGATAAATCAAGTAAATTGCTTACTCATCAGTTGCGTCAATCTGCGGCCTCACACTTTATCACTCAAATCTCCACCCCCACTGTGCCTTCAGTTAACCCACTAACTATTAATGACCAGTTCAGAGATTTTTGCGCTTCTTTATATACCTCAGAAAACATAGTTGAAGAGGCTCAACTCAGTTTCCTAAATGTGCCTCGTATTGATTCTGATATTTCCTTTGATTTGGCAGCTCCACTTTCATTGGATGAAATTAAAAACGCTCTAAGTCTAATGCAAAATGGCAAATGCCCAGGACCTGATGGTTTCCCTGAATAATTTTTAAAGACATTTTCTGATAAATTAGCACCTCTTTTGCTTAACATGTTTAATGAGTCCTACAATACAGGTATCCTTCCTCACTCTTTACGGCAGGCTAATATTTCCCTTATTCTCAAGAAAGATAAAGATCCTTCTCAGTGCAGTAGCTATCGTCCCATCTCTTTACTTTGTTCTGATGTGAAGCTATTAGCAAAAGTCCTAGCAAGCCGTTTGGAAACTGTTCTTCCTGCCATAATTTCACCAGACCAAACAGGATTTATTAAAAATAGACACTCTTTTCATAATATTAGACACCTTTTGAATATTCTTTACTCTTCCTCTTCACATGTATCTCCAGAATTAGTTATCTCCATGGATGTTGAGAAGGCATTCGATAGAGTCGAGTGGAGCTATTTGTTTTACACACTAAAGAAATTTGGTTTTCCTGATCAATGTATAGCTTGGATTAGGCTTCTATACACATCTCCCACAGCTTGTGTGCGGACAAATAATAATTATTCTAAGTATTTCACCCTTGGTCGTGGGACTAGACAGGGTTGCCCACTCTCCCCTCTGCTATTTGCAATAGCCATTGAGCCTTTGGCAATTGCTTTAAGATCCAGTTCGATGGCTGGTATATGGAGGGGAGGGATGGAGCATAAGCTATCTCTATACACAGATGATCTTTTGCTATATGTGTCTGACCCCGGTACCTCCATTCCCTTGGTGTTGAATCTGTTGACAGATTTTGGCCCAATTTCGGGCTATAAACTAAATTTGAATAAAAATGAATTGATGCCCATTAATAAAGCAGCCTTGGAATACCCATTAGCATCTTTGCCTTTTAAATCTTCCCCACAGTGTTTTAGATATTTGGGCATAAATCTTTTCAGACTTAGTTGATCACAACTTTGTCCCGTTAGTTAATCATCTTACACAGGATTTCAATCGCTGGTCCCTCCTTCCTATATCCCTGATTGGTAGGGTTAACTGTATTAAGGTGAACATACTCCCTAAATTTTTATACTTATTTCAGTATATTCCTACTTTTATTCCGAAGTCTTTTTTGTCACACTTGATAGCTCTATTTCTAATTTTCTCTGGAACAAAAAAAAAACCAAGGATTTGAAAAAACATTCTTCAGAAGTCAAAACAATTGGGTGGTTTGGCCCTTCCAAATTTTCAAATATATTACTGGGCAGCAAACATACGCGCTACTCTGCATTGGGTCCATTCATCTAACTTAGTTAATCCCCTTTCTTGGCTGCACATTGAGAGTGCCTCATGTAATAAGTCTTCCTCTTTGGCCTCCCTTTTATGCCTGCATGTACAATGACCCCAATGAAATATTCAAATAATATAATTGTAAAAAACTTGTCTTAAAATCTGGACCCAATTTGTGCGTCATTTTAGTCTTCATAATACCCCTTTATTATCCCCAATACACTCCAATCCTTTGTTCTACCCTTCCATCTTGGATAATGCTTATGCCTCATGGAGAGACCTTGGATTGGTCTGTATTGTTGACCTTTACATTGATGGTGTTTTTGCCTCTTTTGATCAGTTAACCTCTCGGTTTAATATCCCCAAAAGCCTTTTTTTTTCAGATATTTAAAAACTTGAGATTTTGTGCGTAAAAAATTTGTTAACTTTCCAAATGTGCCTCTTTCTTCGGATCTGGACATCATACTGCGTGTGGATCCTTGTGCTAAAGGGTCAATTTCTAAATTAGTTAATATAATTGTTAATTTGCAGTTCTTCTCTGATAACCTACGCATCATCTGGTCCCAAGACATTGGTACTGACATCAATGAGGAGACATGGAAAGAGGTCTTGAACAGGGTTAACTCCTCTTCTCTCTGCACACGTCACAGGCTCATACTGTGCAAGGTGGTACACAGGGCCCATTGGTCTAAGAACAGGCTAGCTCGCATTAACCCCTCTATTGACCCTTAGTGTGACAGGAGTCATTCTGGTCCAGCTACTTTCATCCACATGTTCTGGTTCTGTCCTATCCTGTCTACTTTTTGGAGGCTAATTTTTGTTTCATTGTCAGCCATTACCTCTGCCTATATTCCACCTTGTCCAATTACTGGTTTATTCGGTGTTCTCCCACCTGGCCTCTTCTTGCCTTCTAATTTTTCAGACTTTGTAGCCTTTTTAACCCTTTTGGCTAGACGTTTAATTCTCCTGAACTGGAAGAGCCCTCATCCTCCATCTCACACCCGCTGGGTAAAGGATGTTCTTTATTTTACGAAGTTAGAGAAAATTAGGTACTCTCTTCACAGACCTAGCACTTTTTTCGTTAAACTCTGGCAGCCCCTCCGTGAACATGTCCAAACTCTCCAGCTTGACACTGTTCTTGTGATTGAGTCCCCCCTCAGCCCCCACCCCCAGTTTTGTTTTGGATACTATCTATGTACAGCTTAATCAACATACTGTAGAACTGTATTTGCTGTATGTAGGATTGCACTAGGTGTTTTTTTTTTGTTGTTTTTTTTATTTTTATTTATTTATCTTTGATGTATTTATTCACTGCTACATATTTAAGTGTGCTTTTGCTGTTGTTATCCTGTGTTCTTGGAATTCTTGTATTCTTTTGTAATGTATTTTAAAATGTATAAATAAAACATTTAAAAAGGCGTGTCAATGCCTGGGCCCGTATTTATCCTCTGAGAATTACTCTCAAGAACGCTGCTAAGAATTTACTTAAGTGTAAAAAGTTAGTTATCAAGCATCTCAGTCTTAATTTAAGCGAAGTGTAGTACTAAATCTTAAGTGTCAGTCTTAGAGTTGATTCACGACACTTTGCTGTGCCACAAACGGGATTTTGGATGACGAAATGCGCATGGACCAATCACTGAATAGATTTCCTTATTTAATATTCTCAGATAAATTCACATTGAATGGTTAAATTCCTAATAGGAGTTTACATGCATTATGGTATGCATTATGGTAAGGAAACAAATCGTCATCACAACCTTCAATTTAGTGTTGTGCCGGTAGACAATAGTATCGTGTATCGACAATAGTCAGAGATATCGCCTGTTGCTGATTTCTTTGATGACAGCAAGATGAATATTATTATTATTATCCGTCAAAAATATAGGCGCCTATCTTTACTGATGCAGCGCGGAGAGCCGCTTCAGAAACTTGCCGCAATGCGGCTGGTGAATTGTCGTGATCAGCTCCGGCAATGTCGGAGCCGTAACATGCCGCAGACGTGTGCAGTGTAAATAAGGGGTAAGAGATTTATTCATGATACAGTGTAGGTAGCTTCACTGATGATAACTGGAGTGTATTTAAAGAGCATATAATACTTGTACTAGACTGAAGTCAGTTATGATGTTCTTTGGTGATGTAAATATTCTTTGCTCGTTTTATGTTTGAATAACTGAGGAAATGTAACTGTTTGATTAACTGCTCGTCATCAAACATTTCAAGAACATTTTTCCACTCCTGCCAGATTCGTGCACGTCTCTGTCTCCTCAGCGCCATCACAAGCCCCTACTGGCAACTCCTAACCACTTGAGAGACCACTCCAGCCATCTTAAATAACTGGGAGAGTAAGAGTGATTCTTAGCTTTAAGAAATTTGACAACTTGCTTTTATGCTTAAGTTTAAAAGTAGGAGTACATTTAATGAACTCTCAGCACTTAAGATTAAAATGGCACTTTGAGAAGCTTGATAAATACGGGCCAGGATAAATACGGATAAATACGAAAACATATTTTACAAGGTGGCAATTTCTTATGAATATAACATGATATGAAACAATTTTTGTATGTTTTGTAATAGAAATCTATTCTCTTGCCTAAGGGCAGGGGTGACAAATTCAATTTCTGGAGGGCCGGAGCCCTGTTTTGTTGCAACCCTGCTCCAACACACATACCATGTAGTTTTCAAATAAGCCTGAAGGACTTGATTAGTTGGATCAGGTGTGTTTAATTAGGGTTGAATCTAAACTCTTGGGGGCTCCGGCCCTCCAGGAATTGAGTTTGACACCCCTGCCTAAGGGCAATATTTTGCTTTTAGGCAATGTGTGTGGATCATATGTAGTGGCATGAAGGATTTGCAATTATGAGCAGTGATGCCAGGGAAATGTCAAGTAGATTCAGCTGGCAGAGAACACTCCCAAGTCAAGCACCGTAAATGTGATGCACACTTAAGCCTATAATACTATCAGTTTCTTTTAGCACAAACATGCAATTTGAAAAACTGTAGAAAAATGTAAGTGAAGAATTTACTAAAATGTGTGCTTTTTATTTAGTTTAGTTGTTTTCTGTGGTGTCTGTGCTACTGATGGCACATTTCTCTTTGCATTACATGTATGGATTCACTATCTGTTATCTTGTCATTCCTTGATGATTACATCATTTTTCATGTCTGATGAAGAAAATGACCCAATTAAAAACTCATGGAAAGAAAAAGGGAAAGAAACGGTGTGGAGAAACAAACATTTTTTATTATTTATAAAGAATTTCATACACTGTGTTGTATAGGGGTTCATCATCTGGTTGATACTCGTCAACTTCTGGTACTTCTGCTGTAGGTCTAATAACAGTACTGGTATTTATATTTAGTAACAGCAAATGGACAATATTTTGTAGAGATATACTGTATTAACCGTGATTTTGATATAAATCCAAATAATGTTTTTACTTACCCACAGGAATATTATTAGTCTAGTCTAAGGGTCTTCAACCAGGGTCTGCCAGCTCTAGGGCGTCCGCCAATTAATGTTTGATCACATTACATTTTTTGTTAAAGAAATTAAAACACGGGTAAAAACATCACAAAGTCAATTTTAAATATAAGCACCCTTAGTTGATACTGTAATTATATCATTTTATAGTAGGGTGACCATAGTAGAGTCCTCTTTTTGCCGGACATGTCCTGGCAGGGATTTCTAAATCGCCTAAATTGTCCAGCTTATAGGTGTGTTCGGCTTGAAGCGGCGCTGCACAGACCAGTTGGTGTTTGACATCAAAGTACCACGAGAGCTATAGAGAGCAGACGCTCTGCATGCTGTTGAATCGCTCTCGCGGTACTTTGTTGGGCCCCACTTTATATTATGTGACCTTAACTACTATGTACTTACATCAAAAATTAACTACAATGCACTTATTGTGTTCATATTGTATTGCAAAACACTTTTTCTGCTATTGAGGTGGGAAACAGGTAAGGTTAGGGACAGGTTTGGTGGTATGGGTAGGTTTAAGGGTGGGTTAAGTTGTAAGGGATGGGTCAACTGTGTAATTATAAATGTAATTACAGAAATTAATTACAGATGTAATTACATGCAGGTATTTTTAAAATATAAGTACAATGTAAAAACATGTATGTACACAAGAAGTGCATTGTACCAAATAATTAATTTAAATGTAAGTACATAGTTGTTAAGGCCACTTAATATAAAATGGGTCCCTTTGTTGTCACACACCGATCGCTCTGTGCATCACCTCTTCAAGCCGAACACACCTATAACCTGGAAAATTTAGGCAATTTAGAAATCCCGGCCAGGACATGTATGGGAAAAAGAGGATGTATGGTCACCCTAATTATTGCTGAAACAGATTTAACAAATGCTCCATTGCGTTTTTGAGTTTTAGCTCTGGAGAATGTGAAATGTTCCTATATTTACAGCGTGTTTTTGCAGCGATGAGACTTAAGAAACTTTTGACTTGTAGTGAAAGTATAAATTATTTATGTTGTACGTTCACAGTGCCTGGATATGGTTATACTTGTTCCTTGTATATATTTTGTTTTGTTTGTCTGAACAAATGTCTATAACTGGGTTCAGCAACCTTGTTCTTTTCAATACAGGTTCAATGTTACAGATGACCAGACCTACATAATCTGCATGGAGTGATGGAGTGCAATTCAATGCCTAGTGTGTTTTTCACCTAGAGACATACATCATATTCTCCTATTCATTTCATATCTCTACCCTCTGCCCTTCTCGGCAGGAAAAGGTAGCAGAGGATTGCATCAGTTACCATGAGCTGATGTCCTTTGCTAACACAGACCCTAAGACTCTCATCCAGAGGCCATGTCTGTCCAAAAACCAGCACCAGAGGCTATATCTGTTTCTGCTTCTAGTCCTATCAAGCTTATCGTTATCCTAGTCTAGAGCCTCTAGATTTCTCTATTTTGCCCTTCTTCTCTATTTTGCCATAACATTCATGCTAATAATTTGTACTGTAACAACATTCATTCTATTTAGAAGAACTTTATTGACAGCATGATATGAAATCACATCATGAATACAACACTAGCAAGCAACACAACAGAGTCTTACAGTGATGATGTATTTTTGCAGTCCAACCCAGACGTTGCATCACCCTGGTTTCTTTGATAAAAACCCAATAGGACTTTTCCATTGGCTTTTGGATTATAAGCTCTATGACCAACAAAAGCTCTAGGAACAACAAATGCATTTTGAAGACTACAGGTGCATCTCAATAAATTAGAATGTCGTGGAAAAGTTCATTTATTTCAGTAATTCAACTCAAATTGTGAAACTTGTGTATTAAATAAATTCAATGCACACAGACTGAAGTAGTTTAAGTCTTTGGTTCTTTTAATTGTGATGATTTTGGCTCACATTTAACAAAAACCCACCAACAAATTAGAATACTTCATAAGACCAATAAAAAAAAACATTTTTAGTGAATTGTTGGCCTTATGAAAAGTATGTTCATTTACTGTACATGTACTCAATACATGGTAGGGGCTCCTTTTGCTTTAATTACTGCCCCAATTCGGCGTGGCATGGAGGTGATCAGTTTCTGGCTCTGCTGAGGTGGAAGCCCAGGTTTCTTTGACAGTGGCCTTCAGCTCATCTGCATTTTTTGGTCTCTTGTTTCTCATTTTCCTCTTGACAATACCCCATAGATTCTCTATGGGGTTCAGGTCTGGTGAGTTTGCTGGCCAGTCAAGCACACCAACACCATGGTCATTTAACCAACTTTTGGTGCTTTTGGCAGTGTGGGCAGGTACCAAATCCTGCTGGAAAATGAAATCAGCATCTTCAAAAAACTGGTCAGCAGAAGGAAGCATGAAGTGCTCCAAAAGTTATTGGTAAACGGGTGCAGTGACGTTGGTTTTCAAAAAACACAATGGACCAACACCAGCAGATGACATTGCACCCCAAATCATCACAGACTGTGGAAACTTAACACTGGACTTCAAGCAACTTGGGCTATGAGCTTCTCCACCCTTCCTCCAGACTCTAGGACCTTGGTTTCCAAATGAAATACAAAACTTGCTCTCATCTGAAAAAAGGACTTTGGACCACTGGGCAACAGTCCAGTTCTTCTTCTCCTTAGCCCAGGTAAGACGCCTCTGACGTTGTCTGTGGTTCAGGGTGTTTTGAGTTGATTAGCTGATTGGCATGTCACCATATTCTAATTTGTTGAGATAGTGAATTGGTGGGTTTTTGTTAAATGTGAGCCAAAATCATCACAATTAAAAGAACCAAAGACTTAAACTACTTCATAAACTACTTCACTACTGAAATAAATTAACTTTTCCACGACATTCTAATTTATTGAGATGCACCTGTATATTACCAGAAGTAAAATGCTAACTGTGCTATGAATAAACAACACCACAGTCACATCCCTGTTGAAAAAAACAGCATATGCTGGTTAGGTATGTTTTGAAGCACAACTGGTTTGAACTGGTTTAAGCTGGTCCTGAGCTGGTTATAAGCTGGTTATGAGCTGGCCCTGAGCAGGGGCCTGTTCTTCGTACGTCGCTTATTACATCCGAGATGAAATGTCACATCCAAGATTATATCATCGCGCTAATCAGAATCTGGCTAATTCGGTTCTTCGAACGCAGCTGTTGTTGATGATTAGTATGGCTGGATTGAGTTATCTGAGATAATTGCTCGTTCATGGGTTGGTTTAAAAGGGGCTATGTATCGATACTCGAAACCACGAATTAGTAGGGTACTCTTGTAATAAAGTAGCGGTGGTAGAGGACAGGTTTTAAGTATCAATTCTGCTTAAAAAGATGCAATCTAATCCTGTTTACATTAAATAAGCCTGCTCCCGATCAGGTTTAAGCTTACGGACCTGTTGCTATGACAGCAACTCCGGGATGAGCTTCGAAGAACCAAACAATCCAAGAGCATGCCAAATCGTCAACAATCAAATCCAGCTAACTGAGTTAGCGACGTACGAAGAACGGGCCCCAGGAGCTAGTTGCTTAGGATCAGCACATGACCAGCTTAAACCAGCTTAAACAAAACATCCACAAAACAATATGTGATATTACAGAGAAATGTAAAGCCACAATTAACTACTGTATCAATACCCCCCCAAGCCCATTTCACACACTTTCACTGACATATTCCAATCAAACTTGGACTGATTTTACTTCAAACAAAGCATTCTGGGTAACCAATAGTGTCATCATACTTTAGTCAGCAAAATCACTCTATTTATTTTCTTAATAAATGTTACTGGTCTGTGCATCTGTGCAAATATTTTTATATTATAGGCCCTACACTGTTTTGACCTCATAATCTTTAAATAACATGTCGTGCTCTTTTCTGTGATAGCACTAACTTGACATCAGAGTTGACTCTTTTGTAGTATGCAATGGTAATTTTTCACAATACAAACAACAAGCGATGGATATTATCAAATCCCACCCTACATATTTGTTTTGGTTCGATAAGTAGTTTCATTCAAAAATCACAATACAGTAGTAAATGCAGTTACAACTTCCGTTTCATGCTAACTTTAAGTTGCTTTTTCCATGAATGCTACAAAATGTATTTTAAGGTTCAAGCATCTTCTAAGGTTCAAACTTTTATATATATCCATATATGTAAAGAGGTAGATATCTGTTTTACAAAGACTTTGTACCATTTTAAGGACATAGAGATACCTTTTGTGATGCACAGCCAAACATGGCCTTTATAAAGGAACAATTCTTTACCAAAAAGTGTACCACAGTGTCAAGGGTTTGTCTCATTGTCCCATTTACAGAGAGGTATATTTTTTGAGAGCGTTGTTTTAATAACGAGGAAATCAGAATGCGCTGGTTTGCCTGTTTGTTATTCATATGTTGGAAATTACATTTTGGCTTTGCTTTCATAAACCTGATGTACAAATGCATCCACTGTTGTCACTGTTCATCTGAAATTAAATTGTCTGATCGGATGTCATAAAGATGGCAGTAACTTTTATTAATATTAATTGTTTCATGTTACCCATTCCCTGGTGAGGCGATGTTTGAGGCAATGAGAACTCACTGAATTAATGAGATCCCTCCCCTGGATTTCATTTTCATTTCATTTCTGTAGCATCTTCATTATTATTGTCAGACTGCAGTGCAGCACACAGAGTTTTCATTACATCATTCAGTTACATCTTTGTTTAAATATCACCTTCCAGTGTGGAATATCATCAAGGGGATTTCAGTGAGGCTTTGAAAAGTGAATAGTTCACTTTTAGATTTAGCAGATGCACTCAAGGGTCTCAAGGGTTCAAGTAATTGCCACTGTATCATTAAAAGTATTACACTGAGTAGCAGTTTATAATCTGGGGGACTGGGGCTACTGTATGTTTGGGAAGGGATATTAGTTTACTACTTACTGAATACTGCACATTCATATACTTCATACTGTCTAAAAATAGTAAATAGTAAATGTTGTATTTTAGAATATTCTGAAAACAAGAATCAGAATGTTCATATAGAATTTTTTAAAGGCTTGATGACAGACAATTCTAGTGTTTAGGGGAATATTACAAGATAACACTTGACACTAGACAAGTTTAAGTACACAATAAGACATAAAAGGCATCCATAATACATAGTATGCATACTTATATGCATAAATTGGAATTTACTGTGCAAAAAAAGTAAGGGTATGTACATATAACACATATATTATGTCCACAATTGAAATGCTGCTGGAGACCTGTGAGACAGTTAGTGTCGGATATTACTTTCAGTGAAATTCTCAAGAAATCTGATAGAGACTAGTGAAGATGTATTAAATGATAAACATTATATGTACGTGTCATCAAACATGTACTTGCCGTAGTTGGATGTGACAAAACACAGATTTTAATGAAACCATTTATGCCTGGCATTAACATTAATTTTTTTGTAATCAGATCAGAAGTGTTCAGTGTTTTGTGTTCAATCACTGAAACCACAAACGGAGGTATTCAGAAACACGTTACCACAATGCATGTGTAGTGTAAAGCCGACAAACAACAGTCTGAAAGTCATTCATTTCCAATGGAGAGTAGTACGGGAGTTAAATGGAGTTCCAACCATTTGCATATGCTGAATTTACATATCTGACTAGAGCCTTCAGTGCATTGAAATATTTCAACTTTTCCGTTAGACTGCATCAAAGACTAATACCCAAGACGTGTCAAAAAAAAAAACACTAACTTCTCTAATCTTTTTATATTCTGTCTGTTTTCTTTTTATTTATTATACAATTAACAAAAGCAAAAAAAAGGCCTCTAACACTAGCTTGCTTTATTCATTTTTTATTCTATCTGTTTTCTTTTTATTTATTATATAATGAAAAAAAACCTTGCTGCGTGTACTGCGTTAAGCTAACTGAGACTTGTTATAGCACTTGCATATCATTGCTCTCTTGTTGATTTTGATTGCTTCCATTGTCCTCATTTGTAAGTCACTTTGGATAAAAGCGTCTGTTAAATGACTAAATGTAAATGTAAATGTAAAGTCATCGCATCACTGCAGCTGCCATTAAGAAATCCCGGGTGCTATAGAAACAGTCTGTGTTCTGAAATGCATGCTTAAGACTGACTGAATAATAAGCTTTTTTTAACACGATTTGAGCAAATGAAACAACATTTACGAAACAGTTGTTTTCAGTCTCATTGGTGATTTCAAATATGAAATTTAATCATAAGCTTGGAGAACAGTTTTGGAGAATTTGATGTTTCCCCATTCAAAGAGATAGGAGCTGCGCTTGCATGCCAGAGGGGTGTTTCAAAGATGTCCGCTGAGTGAAATAACTTGCCTTAAAGGGACTTTGACTGTAGTAAAAAAATTACATAATTATTTACAGTTATTAGCCCTAAAAAAACCTGCTATCAAAGCATGTGGTTTACAGCTGAAATTGCCCCCCTTATGCTTTTCAATGGTTTCCTTTCCAGCTCTTTTCCGTTTCGTTCCCTTTCGCTCGCAAGCCTCACAACATGGGTTCATTTATTCAGTAGTAATCGTGCGCTGCATTCTGCGCTCCCACGAAATTGATGTAGAGTGTGATGATTTAAGAATTTGATGATATCTGAATGTTAGTGGTCACAGAAGACACATTTGATATTAATACTAGTTGGAAACAGTAATGCATTTTGACTGGCCACTTGTGATTGCATCGAAGAAAATGCCTCTGGATGCAGAACTATACTCAGAGGGTACATAGTTAAAGTGGAAAGTTTTTACATCAAACATCAGCTTACACTAATGAAATGTCAAAAAAAAAATCTCTGTAAATGCATTTCTGCATGTTGATTTGATGTGTTACTGTGAATGACAGATTTAGGCGAATGCCAAATTTGCTTTGTATTAAGAAATATGGTCTCAAATTACACATTCTTTCTAGTGGAATCTTTTACATTTCCCCAAATAACCTAGATACTTGACACTGAAGCAGCTCTGTCTTGGCTGATGAAATCCTTTGTAATGTATCAAAGTCAACATTGATGGCTGTTTTAGTGCTAAATCAGAACAGAAACTGTAAACTTGAATTCCCCTTCAAGGAAAACACGACTGTCTGCCATTCTAGTCTCCTTGTCCTCACAGCAGTAGATTATAAGCAAAATTCATTTACATTTAAAGAATGTGTCATGAAAATGTAGTAGTTTGCTGTAGAATCTGGAATCAAGCAGTAAATCCATTGAAAGTATTTTGCAACACCTCAGTCACTCCCAAATCACTTTGAAACTGGCATCAGGGTAGATAAATCATTGTCTGTTAGTAGTGCACAGGTCACAACCCTGTACACGCTTTCGCTCTCCATCTCTAAATCTCCCTACCTCCTCCATTGTTAGGATGTTGTGAGTCTCCTCTAGATGTGACAATCAGATGAACTGCACTTGGGACTGGTGATGCCTTCAGCCTGATGAGTTTTGACACCACCTGATGCCCTCACAGCAGCACAGAGAGAAAAGGAAAGAGAAAGTGTATGAGAGAGAATGGGGAGCACTGCGGAACTGCTCGGCTTTCTGGATCAGAGCACAATAAAAGCCGATGGGATGGGGATCACACCAAATTAGCACCAAGAACAGAACACTCCCACGGACACTGATTAGTATCCCACTTTGCTTTTAGGCTTCTGCCTCACCATCTATGAAAATAATGTGAACAATGTGCATTCATATTTCTCTTTAAACACCAATGCCCAGATTTATGATTAACATTCAAGGATGAATTCACTAAATAGCTCAGCTACTTTTGCACGAAACCCTGCGTTTTATTCACTAATCACGCTGCAGTTAAACCAGACGCTGATACATATTTGAATTAAGTAATTGTCATTCTTTGCAGAACAAACACACCTCTCATCTATGTACATTAAGCTGCATATTAAGTAAATTAGGATTAGTGTCTCATTCTATAATTGAAGATGGCAAACGAGAGGCATAAATATCACAATGCTGTTATTCATATTATTAATATACTTTTATGGCCATGCATTTAAAATAGTTTATTTTACTAGAACCAGTAATTAGAGGTTAAACCACATTTAGATTTTTAAATACAAAGTATTAAATAGAGTAACACCACAGACATACTGTCATGGCAAGTGAGGAAAATAGGATGAGGAGGCAGAATCTAAAGCAGCGCTTTATATTAGACAAAACAAAGATGATAATCTAAATGGGGAGAATCACAGGAGAAAATGAGTAGCAATGCAATCAAGAACAAGAACTGAACTGAAATAGGGAAATATATACACAATATCTGCAAAACTATAAACAGGTGTGCAATGTAATCAGTAAATATGGAAACAAATGAGTGGCAGAAAAACAAGAAATAGGAATGAAACACAGGAAAACAAGATACAAACTAAAAGTCCATGAAACAGAACAAAGCATCTTAAACCTAACTAGATCATAGAACCATTTGACTTAGCTCATGATGCATTAGAGAAACGCAGTTCATAACTGCGACACATATTTATCATAAACAATTCTTTTCTAAAAAGTATTTTCTAAAATGGAGGCTACCATTTTTATAGTTTCAAGGTCAGGAGACATTTTGGAAATCTTAATCAGATTATATTTATCAAAATTTAGGTTAAAAACATATTTGCAAGCTATTATTTTAACATCACTGAATATAATTTCTATCACAATGTCATGCTAACACAATGTTTGAATAAGGCATCTGAACAAGTGACAGCAAAACCTAAGAAAACGTTTTCAGATTAAGATAGTAGGGCTGAATATCTTTTCATAATATCCTTTATGAACCTTTTTTCTGTTTCATAATCATACATATGTAAGAAACTGTGTTTTAGATTAAGATAGTGATTCTGCAAGGAACTGGATTGCTCTAATATGATGTGCCACATACTGGCACAGGTTGATTCATTTTATGGTTTATTAGTATTTAAAGTTGATTTGTGCTGTTGCAAAATTGTAGTGTTGCAAAAAATGACACCACCTGCCACTGGAAAAGAAGAATGACCCTTAAAACACTCAATGACCATAATCAAATAGTAATCAAATGATACAGAAGAACATTACAACTAGAAATATCCAGATGTATGGTGCAGTCAAGCACATGTTCTGCCTTTTAAATAGCCAATTCAAGGGTCTGGATTGCAGCAATGGAATGATTCTGCAAAGTCCCAGTAAAGTTTGCTAGATTGTGGTATTCTGTTGTATCCACCAAAACATGCTACTGTACTGTACTTCCACTCAGAACCAACCTGCTGCATGAGGAATTGCAGGATGCAAACTGCGTTCAGCACAATTTAATTAGGCTTGCACTGTTACCTGATTAGCATAATTCTATTAGAGAGTTGGGTGCTAAAAACACACAGACAGTGTGGACAAGTAAACAGTGCTATCAGTGTCACAGTGTCTGGTTGTGGTGCCCTGGACTGGCCACTTGAGGGCGCTCTTCCTGTTTCTTTGTTACATGTTTTGAACTCTGTTTCCCATAGTCCTTTGCCTTGTCGTTCTGTTCTGATCATGATCACCTGTTAGTAATTTACTCATCATCCCATCACTATTTATACCATGCTCACTCTGTCTGTCTTTGCTGCAGTATTGTTTGAGGTTACATCGTGTTTTCTGTTCCCTGTGTTTTTGGATTACCTTTTGCCACGTTTCTGTTCTGTTCTGTTCTGTTTATTTGTTCTTTAATAAACTGCATTTGGATTTGCCCCAGTGGGAGGTGGAAGGACTCGAGATCCTAGACTTCTGGTGCTTCGTCAAGTATCTCCAGGGTCGAAGTCAGTGGGCAATACCAGGTCAATCAGAACCCTTCCGCAGGGATTTTCCCACCACCTCTATCCTTCAGACTCCCACTAAGCGGCGGAGGGTGAGAAGGAGGACAGTACAGCCCACACCAGAGCCCACTCCAGAGCCCGCTCCAGTCCGGGAGCCCACAGAGCTCATTAAGGAAGTCACTCCAGTCCGGGAGCTCACAGAGTCCACTTCAGAGCTCGCTCCAGTCCGGGAGCCCACAGAACTCATTAAGGAAGTCGCTCCAGTCCGGGAGCTCACAGAGCCCACTCCAGAGCCCACTCCAGTCCGAGAGCTCACAGAGCCCACTCCAGAGCCCGCTCCAGTCCGGGAGCTCACAGAGCCCACTCCAGAGCCCACTCCAGTCCGGGAGCTCACAGAGCCCACTCCAGAGCCCGCTCCAGTCCGGGAGCTCACAGGACAACTGTACTGAATGATTACGTAAAATCTTCTGTGACAGAAGATTTCTTCCAGGAGTTCTAATAATGCTAAGGTAATTAATTAATTAATTCCTTGTGACACACAATTAATTGTGACACACGCTAGTGGTGTCCATTGTGTTGTTTTACGTTCTGAACAACCTATGTGAAAATTAGTTAAGCATTTATTAAGATTAAGTATTTATATTTTATTATGCAGGTGGTCATTTTTTGTTGCATTTGTCATTTGTTTGTGTCTGTGTTTTTGTCTATTAAATATTTGGTACAGACATTACTTATGGAATAAATGTAGTCCTGACCGCAAACTGGATGTATATTTTCAACTAATTTCTATGGTATTGGAAGAGCATGTATGATGCATGCTAGGCCACAGTTCAGATTACACTTGTTGACTTGTTCCATTAAAAATACCTAAACATCTTTAAACTAGATAATTCACCTAAGAAACATAACTATAAGCATAAACACAATAACACCACATAGTGTGGTTTATGACTACAACATGAAAAACAATTGCCAATGAAAAATTAAGTAAATGGGTTACACTTTATAATAACGTTCAGTTGTAAGTCATTTATAAGTGATTAGTTAATGATGAACTAATCAATTACAAAACATTAATAAGCAATTAAGTGATATGCAAACAATTTGTGTGTTTTGTTCATTCATTTACAAGTCATTTACAAGTGATTAGTTAATGATGAATGATGAGTAGTTTACACTTTAGATTAGGGGATGCAGAAAGCTTTGTAAATTATTTATTCATGCGTTTACACAACAGGTTTTGAACACTTTGTAGTGTGTACTGCAATGTAAGGGCTGACTGGTGAGGGTGTAGACAGATGTCTTCTCTGACACACATGGAGTATTTATAATGCTGTGAGATAGTAGTACAATGTTGATATTTCAATGATTTATAAGCAGTGTTGGACAGTAACGCATTACTTAGTAACGCGTTACTGTAATTTGATTACTTTTTTAGTAACGGAGTAATTTAACGCGTTATAATTTTCAAAATAGTAATTAGAGTATAGTTACAAATTAGTTAATGATGAACTAATCAATTACAAAACATTAATAAGCAATTAAGTGATATGCAAACAATTTGTGTGTTTTGTTCATTCATTTACAAGTCATTTACAAGTGATTAGTTAATGATGAACTAATCATTTACAAAACATGACTATACATTCACAAATGATTATTAAGTAATATGCTAACGATTTACAAATCTGTTGTAAGTTATCTAAAAAGAATAGCATCATGAAATAATCAAACAGATCCTTAGTAAAAGGTTAATACACTGAAAAAATGATACTAAAGTTTTTTTTTTAAGGTAAGTGGTTGCAAACAATTTATATTAGCTACATTTAAAAAAAATTAGTAAATTCAATTAATCATTTTTTTCAGTATAGTTACTAGTTAAATTACTAGTTAATATATTATTAATCACTTATAAATCATTGAAATGTCAACATTGTACTATTATCTCACAGCGTTATAAATACTCCATGTGTGTCAGAGAACACATCTGTCTATACCCTCACCAGTCAGCCCTTACATTGCAGTACACACTACAAAGTGTTCAAAACCTGTTGTGTAAACGCATGAATAAATAATTTACAAAGCTTTCTGCATCCCCTAATCTAAAGTGTAAACTACTTATCACTTGTAAATGTTTTACAAACCTGCCGGTTACAGGTTGTGTGTGTGTACACACTGGGGTGAAAGATCTACGAATGATGAGTAAAACATTTACAACTGATGAGTAGTTTACACTTTAGATTAGGGGAACAGAGATTTGTGAGATTGCGATGAACTGAGATGTCTTTTAGAGATTATAAATGCAGCGCTCTTTGCTGGCATTCTGCCATCCAAACCATGCACGCAGCAGCCGCTTGCTTTAGTTAAAAATAACAGTGTTCTGTGAATGTTGATGCTTTAATAACAAATATTTATGGGAGCGTGTATGCTGGGATTTTACAAATTTCATAGATAAAAAAGTAACGTAACTAGTAATGTAACTAATTACTAATTACTTTTTAAATAAAGTAATCAGAGCAGTAACGTGATTACTTTTAAAAGGAGTAATCAGTAATTTGATTACATTTTCAGACTAACTTGCCCAACACTGGTTATAAGTGATTAATAATATATTAACTAGTAACTTATTAACCATTTTCTAAGAATATGTTTGAGTCTATCATGATATGCTATTTTTTAAGATAACTTATGGCGATGAACTGAGATGTCTTTTAGAGATTATAAATGCAGCGCTCTTTGCTGGCATTCTGCCATCCAAGACATGCACGCAGCAGCCGCTTGCTTTAGTTAAAAATAACAGTGTTCTGTGAATGTTGATGCTTTAATAACAAATATTTATGGGAGCGTGTATGCTGGGATTTTACAAATTTCATAGATAAAAAAGTAACGTAACTAGTAATGTAACTAATTACTAATTACTTTTTAAATAAAGTAATCAGAGCAGTAACGTGATTACTTTTAAAAGGAGTAATCAGTAATTTGATTACATTTTCAGACTAACTTGCCCAACACTGGTTATAAGTGATTAATAATATATTAACTAGTAACTTATTAACCATTTATTAAGAATATGTTTGAGTATATCATGATATGCTATTTTTTAAGATAACTTATGACAGATTTGTAAATCGTTAGCATATTACTTAATCATTTGTGAATGTATAGTCATGTTTTGTAAATGATTATAGTTAATCATAATCTAATCACTTGTAAATGATTTTTAACTCAATCTACAAAACATAGATAAAAATATTAACATATCACTTATTAATCATTTATGAACACATAGTTATGTTTTGTAAATGATTAGTTCATCATTAACTAATCACTTATAAATGCCTTACAACTGAACGTTATTATAAAGTGTTACCAGTAAATGTTCAAAATATTTTCTAAAAACAATTCTTAATATCTTTCTATACTAACAGATGTTTTTTTTTTGTTTGTTTAAAGGCTGGATGATTTCCATTACAGTTCCATCACAATGTAATGCTAAAACATAATGACTGAACAAGACATCTGAAGAGGCAGCAAAACCTAAGAAAATGTGCTTTAGGTGAAGGTCGTGTGACTAAAGGGAACTAAATTGCACTAGCCAAATTCATGGACAAGAAGTCATCCTGAACCAAAAACAATCTGAAGTAAGCAGTGCTGATGAAGTTTGACATTTCCCCTGAGACACACGTCAGAAAATCAGCAACACCCCCTGGAAAGACCCAGACTAAGACCTATCACCACTTAAAAGGATTCTACTGTAGTGAAGCAGATTTATGTCACCAATGAAGTTGTGATTTTTGGGTCACACGTCACGTAAGATGCGGTTATGGGAATATCAGATGACCAATTCCCACCTCACTCAGTAAGAGCACCAGTCAGATAAAAGGAGTGAACACAGAATGGATAAATGCAATGCTGTTGAACTGAATGTAGCAATAGAAGAGAATTCTATGGTAATACTTCTTATGGAAAACCACTTAATGGCTCTGAAAAAATAACTGCTGATAAATAACTGCTTATTTATCTTTGAACAAATAATAATGTGGCTATTATTTGTAACGCTGACCCCAGGTAAATGTTATTTAAGCAGGTTAGAAAACAGGCTGCAGGTCTAAACTAAGCCAAGGTCTTTAGGAAAGAGGTTTGGTAAGTTTATATTTACGTTCTACACGGTCGGATGATCAGTCCGGTAGAGACGTCTTCCACTGGTGATGCAGATTGTGTGCAGTGGGGAAGGCACAGAGTTGCATTCCGGTAGCAGTTGATAAGCTGCAAGCAGACCCAAGCGGGTCCTTAGAGCATGGATCAGGCAGCTGGGTCAGATGGGTCTTCACAGGGTCCTTAGCAGTCTGGCTGTGTTGCTGAGGAGCTGTGTGTTTTAGGCAGTATCTGCCAATGTGGAAGTCCTATGCGGACTGGGCTGCGCTGCTTTCGGAGCTGCAAGAGTCACTGCTGGGTCCTTTGCAAATGAAGGGCAGCCAAATACAATATAGAAGGTTTACTCAAGAGTTGAGCTGACCCTTAACTGTCTTGAAGTCTCTTTCCTCATCTATTTCCTCGTCAGGTCAGAAAATTAGACCATGGTATCTGTTAATGTCTCCTTCACTGTTGAGTCAGCAACACAGAACATTGTTGTGTCTGTTAGTGTCTCACTGAATGTACCGGAGACTCAGAATAAGAAGTGTCTTTTGGAAGGGTACTTTTATCCCTTTCTGATGAAGAGGAGATTGAAAATCTGGTGCCTCTCCATTCCTGGAATGTGATTGGCTACTTGTGTCCAAGGTGGCATTATTTAACAGCAGTATATAAAATATAACAGCAGTTAAAGGGGTGCCCTGCCATAAACTGGTCCCTGGAATGCCATTTCGACTGTTGTTCACCACACTACCATCACTGGGTTTTGACCTGAACAACACTTCAAAGAGGAGGCAGGGGAGCAGTCTGTTCTCAGGCCCTGATTCAGACAACTGTATAGCACAAATGAATTGCACAACACACATTAAAAGGGAATTTCCAACTTTCCAATCTACAAATTACTCATAATTTAAATTAGAAATGCCTACAGTTCTTGACTATAATCTAACTAATCAAACCTAGTGTAACAATAAAAAGTTTGTTCATAACGTTAAAGCTGCTGCTGCCAAAATCCAATTTAACTTGCTTTATAAACTGTTAATATATTTGATCAGTATTCAAAACCCTTTATTTGCTTTCAAGTATTATACGACTAGAATAATTAAGTGTAAAAAAAAAAATAATAGTTGCATAATGCCCCTGACTGTCTGCCTGCACGAAACTTTGGCAAGGAATTTGGAAAATAATTCATTCAATGTCTGCAGAGTTTAGCTCCAACCCTGTTTTAACACAGGGGTGTCAGTCCCTGTTCCTGGAGGTTTACCATCATGCAGAGTTTAGTTCCATCCTACTCCAATACACTTGTAGGAAATGGCAGAATCAGGTGTTTTGATTAGGGGTGGAGCTAAACTCTACAGGGAGATGGCCCTTCAGGTATAGAGTTTAACACCACTGCTTTATTGTCTGTAATCTTTGTATAAATCCCAAACCTCTGATTATGTGGTGTAGGTGTGTTTGATTAGATTAGATTTGAATTTAAACTCCTCTCTAGGAGCAGGATTAAGCACCCCTGGAAGAGATTGAACAGTCTTTGAAGCCATTTTTTAAAGCATGTGGAGAGAAGGTCAACTTATCTACCTATCTGTGTAATGATGAATATGTTCTTTCCAATGGAATATTATCAAATTAGAGCAAAGTGGACAGTTCTGCTCTCGAAGGGCCACTTTGGTGAATAGTTCCTCTTCAGGAACTCGAGCTGCGTCGAAAACGCCGGTGTTCCAGGGCGCAGCGGTCTCCAGCAAGCATATCTGTCAGTTACCGCCCGGCAACGTAGCGGCACTGAGAGGCTCGCGGCCTCTGCGGAGGTCCCCAGAGCAGCTAGTTCGGTCGTCCCCTGTCAGCGTGCAGACGCTTCAAGGTACCGAACTAGCCGTTCTGGGCACACCAGAAATCAGTGTCGAGAGACTGATTCCATACGTAACCTGAGACGTTCAGCTCCAACCTACTCCAACACACCTGCAGAGATGATCTTATTGGGAGATACCAAGTGAAAAAGGTTTTAGTGAGGTTGCGTCCTTCCTAGACCAGTCCTTCTGAGGCTTCAAGGCTGGAGTCCTTCTCAGCATTAATGAGACTGTCTAGTAAGTGTGCATGGCTACATCATAAATGTTTCCACCTCAGCAATCACAGTACGAAAATACTGTTAATATTATATTTGAAGATAGCTTAAATAATGAACATTTTTATATGAACTGACTTTCTATTAACTCTTTCCCCACCAGTGTTTAAGAAAAAAAAAAAAGA
>NW_015634019.1:198425-202687 GCF_001515625.1 Sinocyclocheilus rhinocerous | reverse complement strand
TAAGAAAAAAAAAAAAAGAACAAAAGAAAAATGCAAAAAAAAAAAGAAATGTTTTATTCTAGCTTCATACATTATTTTTTTATCAACATTTGAATGTAAGTTTCGCTGAAAGAGCTGAGAAAAAAAAGCTTCAAAAAACTGAGAAAACATCAAAAGACTACATATAGATCGGATTCAGAGCGATGATCAAAACATTGAAGGAAGTGCCATGAAGTGAATCCCACCTGTGGCATTGTCTTTGACTTTCTTTATAAAACAGCATTTTTTCTGTGTAATCTCTAATAATAGATTAATTCAAAAGAAATGTTCAATGGCAAACATGTTGAAGATTAGCCAACAGGCTGTTGATTCATTAAAAGATAAGCTGTTTTCCCACAAAAGCAGTTTATCGAACATAGTGAACCCTCTCCTCTATTGACATCCTTTTAAAAAATACCTCTGGTCTCCTTCCCTGCGTACCTCTGCATTATGCCTTTTTTTCTAACCTTGGGGGCTTGCCTTAAAGCAGCTTTGCTTTTAGAACTTAATTCATAGTTTTCATGTGACGTCATACCCTTACAGGTACACCCACATGGAGGGCAAAACAAGGCTTTCCTACAATGACCACCAGTTATTTTTACAAGGTTTGCATTAAATAGTAATGTAGTACGGCAATTATATTTAAAGGCCAAATTCAGCATACACCTTGTTGATCATGCAGACTTTGTACAGGCAAGCAGATGAACCCAGAATATAAACGCAATGTGCAAAGTTTAATATTAAATTTTTTCCCATAGAAAACCATTATAAAGAAAACAACCATTTAGCCCATTGCATTCATATTCCGGGTGTCACGATCTCCAGCTGGAGTGCCCATGAACTCCACCAGAGGGCACTCCACCCCTGACTCCTGCCACTCTCACAGACTACATTTCCCCTAATCCTTTGCCGGACTCATCATCAATTATTGCATTCACCTGTGTCTTGTTACCTCATCAGTCTCACCCTATTTATAGCCTGGTTATCCATTCATTAATTCATTGCTCAGTATTGCCTAGCCTATAGCATGCCCGTGTTTCCTGTGTTCCTACTTCCTTGTTGCCTTGCCTTGCCCCTGGACTGTTTCCTTGTATCTGATTGTTTGCTGCCTGCCCTGACCTTCGCCTGTTTATTGGAGTACTCTTTTGTCTCACCCTGAATTGTACCTGTTTGCTGTTGTTTGATCCTGCCTGTCTGACCACGCTTTTAATAAAGCATTGTTTTTGGATCCTCTACTCCGTTGTCACGCCTCCCACATTACACTGGGCTCATCTGCTTGCCTGCATAAAGCACACATCATCAATAAGGTGTGTACTGAATTTGATATTATAACATCACTGTTTGAAAGGCATTTAAAATGTTTTCACATTAAATGTTTTAGAATTTCCCGCCGTTTTTAGTGATTGAAATATTGCAGTGGGTGTCATGAGCCGGGTTTGACTCTTCTATTCTTTTGAGAGGTGATCTAAATATTTTTGGATTGGAACAGACAGAAACTTGAAATCATGTTTTGCCCGCCAGGTCTTTGAGCCAGTCACTTGACTGAAAACTATTAATTAACTTGAAATGCTGGAGCTAGGAAGGTGGGTCTCTAGGAGAAGAATCAGACACTCCTGATATAGAAAGTAGAAAAAGTCCTGTGGTACCAAAAAGGGTTTGAGCATTAATACTTTTCCTTGGATAGACAATGTCACCTTTGCCACCAGAAGACATACCTTCATATCAGATCATGTTTCTACTGGCCATATACATTAACATGCAGGCCTATCGAACCATAATTTGTCAAAAAAATCAGTGTTGTTTGTTGGTTAGACAAGGACGTTTCCAGTGAGTCTGAAGACTTTGATGAGCTGTGTAATGAAATTAACTCATTTGTAAGGGAATTAATTATTATCCGTGGTCCATTAGATGTTTTTTTAATGCTGAAGCCAGTCACGAAACCTACTGACGTTCTGTTGCTTAAATGAATCCAGATTTGGGGGGGGGTCAGTTCTTGCTGTCCTAGTGCTTGTCGACACCGGAGGTGGTTTGGTAAGTCACTCTCTCTCCTGGTGTTTCTTGTACAGATAAGCAGAGCTGGACAGGAACTCATTTGAGACAATTGGCGCCTGGCTGACCGTGATTCAGCTTTACGGCTCTCAGATGGTTGAGAAGAGATGTTAGTTTCCAGGTGGAATGCGGAGATTCCCTCGTTCATTTGTGTGATGTTCGCAAATGCCTTACAGCTGGTTCAGATGTGTTTAATTAGAAATTAAGCTGAACTCTGCAGGATAGTGGCTCTCCAGTAACAAGTTTGGACACCCCTGCCCAAGACCATTAGTACCTTAGTCCAGATTTTCTCTAGATCAGTGAGCAGAGCCTCTCAAACCTGTCCTGTATAACCCCCACCACTGCACATTTTGGATATCTCCTTTATTGGCTATCTCCCTTATTGGACACACTCAGTTTAGGCCTTGGAGTCTCTACTAATGAGTTGAATCAATTATATATAGGAGATATTCAAAATGTGCAGTGCTTGGGGGCTCCAGGACAGGTGTGGGACTCCAATCCTGGTCATGGTGTCCCTCAGCACTGCAATGTTTGTATGCCTCTCTTATCTGACACACGTAGTTCAGCTCACAGAGTTTTCTCCTAATGAGCTGATGATCCAAATCAGGTGTGTTAAATAAGGGAGACATACAAAATGTGCAGAGTTGTGGGTTTCCTGGACCAGCATTGAAAACCACTGAATACAGTGGAATTCGAGATGAGATTCTCACTGACCAAGGGACAAATTTCACCTCTCAACTAATGAAGTTTCTGCAGAAGTAACTGCAACTATCTGCCCCAGGCAATGCAACTCACAGGCCGATGGAATAGCCCTTCAATTCATTAAACCTGCAAGAATATTCTGAGGAAGTTTATCAGAGACACTGCTATTCCTCTTCTTCGTATACAGCGAAGTATGTGTACTTTTCACCACTTGAGCTATTGTATGGATAGCCAATAAAAGGAACTTTGGACCTCCTACACAAAAGCTGAGATGCCCCACCTGCAAAGACTGCTGAAAATTGCATTATGCAATATGTTATGGAGATGATTCACCAGTTAAAGTGGTACTGCAAAGACGTAAAAAAAAATGCCAAGACGGGGTGTATCACTGCTGTTTGTGATCACATTGATCTTTGATAGTAACAACAGAACAATTCATGACTGTTTTAGGATTAATTTTACTATTTCACAAAATGTAAATTGTCTGAAAAGTGTGACAAAGGGCAATTAGAGCTAAAATGACTTTATCTGAACATGTTGCATGACCCTTTAATAAATATATTGGTTTTGGATGATCTAAGTGTTATACTAATCAGTGATCCGTATCTGCCTCAAATTTCCTGAACAATGCACCACTGATTCTTACTCTTGCTATCCATGTCTAGCAAGATTAAAGTGCTGGGGACCATATGAACAAGCCTATTACATCAGCTGTCTCCAGCAATAGAAAGCGCATATACCCGCTGTGGCGAGGGGGGCGTGGTTCAGCGAGGTCTGCAGATGCTTGTGTGCGGATGTCTCTTGGGAAAAGAAAAAGCAGGGATCTGTACCAGGGAAACGGAGTGAAACCGAGAGGCTAATCCTCTCAGGACGCGATGATTTTCCTCTGGAGCAGTCTCAGGACGAGTCATTGAAACATGCTTTTGAACAGGTCCGTTATATCGACAGTCAACCTCTCCAACCTGCTCGTCCGCTTTCCTATCCATATTTTGCGATTATAAAAGACCGGTTGTATCGAGTGACCCAAGACGCTCAGACAAAGGAAGATACAACACAGCTGTTAGTACCAAAAAGCCGTCGGGAAATGCTTTTCCAGGCGGCTCATTGTAATCCCATGACTGGACATTTAGGTCAAACAACAACACTAAATCTCTTGAGAAACAGTCTCTTGGCCTGAAATGTCAGTGCCTGCACCAGATTCTCCAGAGGTGGCAGCTGAGGCTGCAGAACCTCCAGAGATGGCGGTGCTCGTTCCGGATTCTACGGAGGTGGCGGCATTTGCTGCAGAACCTTCTGAGGCGTCGTCTTTCACTTCAGCTCTGGTTACAGTAGTGGCACCCATTATTGAACTCTTTGTCTGTCCTGTCACGGCTATGAAGGCTGTCTGTGAACTCTCTGCCCATCCAGTCACGGCTATGAAGGCCATCTGTGAATCCTCGTCCTGTCCTGTCACGGCTATGGAGGCCGTCTGTGAACTCTCTGCCTGTCCTGTC
>NW_015634019.1:174623-188493 GCF_001515625.1 Sinocyclocheilus rhinocerous | reverse complement strand
CATCGGACAGAGGGCTGGGTGCAGTCCTGTCCCAGGAGATAGAGGGAGAGGAGCGGCCGGTGCTGTACATTAGTCGCAAGCTCTCGAAGAGAGAGACTAAGTACAGCACCATAGAGAAGGAGTGTTTGGCCATCAGGTGGGCTGTCCTCACCCTCCGATATTATCTCTTGGGACGGGAATTCACTCTCTGTTCGGACCACGCCCCGCTGCAGTGGCTCCACCGCATGAAGGATACCAACGCGTGGATCACTCGTTGGTATCTACTAAGCTTAGATGCGAGGGTCCGCGTTCATCACTCTGTCAGTTTATGGACTACGCTTTATTGTGTGTTGGCTCTTCATTCATTGTGGGTGTCGCGGAGGAGGAATGCGACACCGCGTCTGTGACTGAGATTCCAGTTACCAGTTCGCAAGACGGCGGCCACAACAACGCCCCATCATGTCTCAGCTGCTCTTCATGAGTCAAGTTACATCTGTTCGTTCGGAGTCACGTCCAAAATCACGCTACGTCTCAGCTGATCGTCCGGTGTCAGGTCACGTCACAGCTGATCGTCCAGAGTCAAGTCGCATCTCAGCTGATCGTCCAGAGTCAAGTCACGTCACAGCTGATCGTCCAGAGTCAAGTCACGTCACAGCTGATCGTCCAGAGTCAAGTCGCGTCACAGCTGATCGTCCAGAGTAAAGTCACGTCACAGCTGATCGTCCAGAGTCAAGCCACGTCACAGCTGATCGTCCAGCGTCAAGTCACGTCACAGCTGATCGTCCAGAGTCAAGTCACGTCACAGCTGTTCGCTCAGAATCCTGTCACTTCCTGTCTGTCGCACCCAGATCCTCAAGGTCTGTTCTTCAGTATCCCAGACTGGCCTCCAGCGTGGAAGACCCACCGCTGGTGTCAGCACGTACTGCTGGTATCCCTAAACCAGCGCTCTCAAACCCTTTTGCCCCAGAAGTAATCCCCTTGTCTACTGCATTTCCCATATGTGGGATTGCTCTCTGGTGTGTATGGGCTGCGTTCACTAGCGCCAAAGTTCCAGAGCCAGCGACGTCCGCTGAAGGATTGCCAGAGGTGGCGGCTGAGGCTGCAGAACCTCCAGAAATGGCAGTGCCTGCTCCAGATTCTCCAGAGGTGGCAGCTGAGGCTGCAGAACCTCCAGAAATGGCAGTGCCTGCTCCAGATTCTCCAGAGGTGGCAGCTGAGGCTGCAGAACCTCCAGAGATGGCGGTGCTCGTTCCGGATTCTACGGAGGTGGCGGCATTTGCTGCAGAACCTTCTGAGGCGTCGTCTTTCACTTCAGCTCTGGTTACAGTAGTGGCGCCCAATAATGAATTCTCTGCCTGTCCTGTCACGGCTATGGAGGCCGTCTGTGAATTCTCTGCCTGTCCTGTCACAGCTATGGAGGCCGTCTGTGAACTCTCTGCCTGTCCTGTCACGGCTATGGAGACCGTTTGTGAACTCTCTGCCTCTCCTGTCACGGCTAAATAGGCCGTCTGTGAACTCTCTGCCTGTCCTGTCATGGCTATGGAGGCCGTCTGCAAACTCCCTGTTTGTCCTGTCACGGCTATGGAGGCCGTATGTGAACTCTTTGCCTGTTCTGTGAAGGCTACGGAGGCCGTTTATGAACTTTCATCCTGCTCTGCACCGGCCGAGGAGGCCATCTCTGAACTCTCGCTGTGTTCTGAAACAGCCTTGGTGGCTGATTGTGAATAGTCTGTCTGTCTCGTCTCAACTAAGGTGGCTGATTTCGAACTGTCTGTCTTGCCCGTTTCTGTCAAGGAATCTAAACCTGAGGTGTCTGTCTGTCCTAATGCTTCTGTTCAGTCTGAATTTGAACTATCTGTTGGTCCCAATTTAATCAAGTCTGATGTTGAACCATCCACCTGTCCAGTTTCTACTAATGAACCTGTGTGTGACATGTCAGCCTGTCCAGTTCTAATCAATGCTCTTGACTTCGATCTATCTGTTTGCCCAATTTTGAATAATATGTCTGAATTTTCTGTCAGTCTAGTTTCAGTCACTGAACTGAGTGCCTGTCCAGTTTCACTCAATGAGTCTAGTTGTGAACTGTCAACTCAACCAGTCTTTGCCAAGGATTCCAATGTTGAATTGTCTGCCTGTTCAGTTTCAGTCAGTGAGCCTGTTTATGAACTGTCTGCCTGTCCACTTTCAGTCATTGAGCATGTTGGTGAACTTTCTGCCCGCTCAGTTGTCACCAGGGAAAATATTGATGAACTTTTTGCGTTCCCTGCCTCGGTCCTTGAGACCGTATATGCTCCGTCTGTCTCTTGTGTCTCAGTTTTTCCTAGATCCCAGTCTCTACCATGGGTCTCCGTCTGCTCCACCCTGGTGGTCTTCTGCTCCGTCTGCTCTGCCGTGGTGGCCTTCTGCTCCGTCTGCTCCGCCGTAGTGGTTGTCTGCTCCGCCGTGGTGGTCTTCTGCTCCATCTGCTCCGCTGTGGTGGTCTTCTGTCTGGCTGTGGTGGTCTTCTGCTCCACTGTGGTGGTCTTCTGCACCATCTGCTCCGCCGTGGTGGTCTTCTGTCTGGCTCTGGGGGTCTTCAGCTCCGCCGTGGGGATCTTCGGACTCGTCTGCTCTGCTGTGGTGGTCCTCAGTTCCACCTATCCTGCCGGCTCCACCCTGGTTTCCTGCTTTGCTGGCTTTGCCTCAGTCCCCTGTCCCTCTACTTCCACATGGACCTGGCCCTCCATCCCTCTCCCTGTTCCGCCTCCGCTCCACCACCTTCCTGGATTGTACTATGTTGGGAGCGTCTGGAAGCCGCTCCTTGGGGGGGGCTCTGTCACGAATCCGGTCCGTGGCCTTCCGTCCGATTGCCACCAGAGGTCACCCTTTCATTATATTGACTTTCACACCACACAGACTGTTACACGTCACCCTGGACTACATTTCCCATGTTACATCGCACTGATTGGACTCACCTGCAGTCAATCACACACACACTATATTACACCCACTCAGATCCTTCTCAAACTGCCGAGTATTGTTTGCGTTTATCGCTTTCCAAGTGGTAGCACTTTAAGGAGCCAGTTCCCTGTACTAGGTTTCTGAATCTAGTTTCATCTTTTTATACCCGTGTCTTGATTTCAGTCTGTTTATCTCGTCCTGTCGGTCAGCTGCTTGCCCTGGAATTATCGCCTGCCTTGGATTATCTCTTTGTCTTGCCTTTTCGGACTCTGTTCGCTCCTGCCTGGATTATTGCATGTTTTTTGGATTACCCGTTTGCCTCGCCCTCTGGATTACGTTTGTCGTCGTTTGACCCACGCCAGTATATGGATTACTCTTTCATCTTGCCCTCAATATACCTGTTTGCCATTGTTTGACACTGCCTGTTTCATATCATGTCTCTGAATAAAGCTTTGCATTTGGATCCGCACATCTCACGTCTCGTTCGCCCCGTTACAGAAGCAGTATATTTATCAATAAATCCAAATAAGAATTATAGTGTAGTTTTTAAGCAAAAACTAACAACCAACACAAAACACAGCAAACCATCAACGCTATGGTGAAAACTGACAATGAACTGAAACAAACAGAGGGTTTAAATACACTGAACAGAATGAAATAATGATCAAGCCTCAGTTAAAACACACAAGGAATAATCAGTGACAAACTAGGGCATAATCAAAAACTACGACACCTAAGGAGACATGAACTAAACAGAGGAAACATGGACTAAAAAGGGAACAAAGATAATTAACAGTATAACAGACCAGAACACAGAATGTCAACTTTTTCTGATTCTAGTCCAATGAAATTGCAAGTTCAATTAGTCTCAGCCTCAAACATAAAGCCAATGGACAATCTGCAATCCATTCACAAAAAATCTAATGAATATTGCACACAAAATGGCAGCTCTCATATCTGATAGGCTAGTTACACCCTTCAAAGAGATAGTTCAACCAAAAAAAAATAATCCACACCACCACCATCATCATCATCACACATTCATGTCTTTCCAAACCTGACTTTCTTCTGTGTAACACAGACACGCACACACACAAAAATTGTCTATATAACGATAAGGTCTGTCACACCAAGATGAATGCTCAGTCTGAAAATATGTTGCATTAAACATTTTCATTTTAATTTACAGCTGTTAATGTGCCTGTTCAGACTGACACAAACATTTACATGCCATTAATACAACAGATTGTTTTTTGTTTTGTTTTTTGTTGTTTTTTACAGAGAAACATTCTAAATTCTTTTCCATCAAACTGTGCAAACAGCTAGCCAAACAATAAGATTAATGCTTTTACTAAGAGGTTGTATTTTGAGTATTTAAAATACATAAATACTACAAATATGTCATGTCATTCTCAAATAAGACAAGAATCTTCATCAACAGGCTTGATATGCTAATAAATATAGCCTATGACAGTTTTTGGATGCAAGCAAAATATGTGACACATTCTCTTTAGACCAGAGGCCCATTTCAGAAAGGCGGTAAAGTGAAAACATACTCGGTTACTAATGTAACCTCAGTTCCCTGAGATATGCGAACAGGTACTGCATCGCTAAGACACTATGGGAAAAAGTAATTTTTTTCTCCAATACTTTTCTCCGATACTGCAGTGTAACTGCACGGCCATTGGTTCGTACCGTGAATAAAAAACGAACCAATGGTGAGGCAGCGGAGCTGCACGAGCCTATGGCCATGAAGCCCACCAAAGCTCACCAATATGGGCGGGGCCATCTGGCTATATAAGAGGCCATTCTGGCATAGGATCCTCAGGTTACTTCGATTGAAGCGACGACACTGAGTCGTGCAGCTACATAGCACGGCTAGCAATGCAGTTCTCATTCCCGTATCTCAGGGAACCAAGGTTACCTTAGTAACCGAGTACGTTCCCTATCGATACTTCACTCGTACTGCGTCGCTAATGCTGGGTACACACTAAAAGATTTTTAAAATCTTATAAGATCTTCAAGATGTGAGAGACCACAAACATGAGGACAAAAAATCCTAGATTTAACCGTTTTGCTCCTATAGTGTGTGGTGTCCTCGGGGTTCCCCCCCACACATCAGGATTTCTGATCGTAAATATTCAACATGTTGAATATTTACTTTTCGTGATCAGGGCGCCTCTGACATTCTTCCGAGCAGATTCAGTCATTCTTAACACACCTCACACCACAGGAAAATCTGATAAGATAATCTTTAGAACCACCAAGATAATCGGGACATTACCTAGGATTGTTGGAAGGAGAGAAATCCACCGGCACCAAAGATGTCCAGTACCATCGCATGGCACCGCGAGTGAGAGCCTCTCAGCCAGTTGAGGACCAAGCGGCAGTGTGTCTGGGAACCGGACCGATAATTTTTTTTTTCTTTTCCTCTCTCCCCTCTCTCGTATCTGTCTCTCCTCATCCTTCCGTCTCCTTTTCTCTCGCCTCGTCTGTCTGTCCTTACCCCCAGGTACGCTGCGGCCGCCGTGTCCCCCAGAGGGGGGAGGGGGGGAGTAGAGCGCAGTCTCGTGAGTACCCCCCGGCCTGCGAGGGTTGTGACGAGTTGGGGCGGGGCCGAGAGCCGTGGGAACGGAGCGAGGCTGGTGGAGTAATTGATAATGAGCAACACCTGCACCACTCACCGGTCTCGAGTCCCACGGAGGAGCTCCGGAAGGATAAAAGGAGGAGCTACGACAGTGAAAGAATAGATAGGACCAGGCCTGGATTTTATTTTGTGTTTTGTGTGTGGCAGTCGTCCACGAGGGGCTGTCGCTTTACTTTAATTTTGTGTTGGTTTATTTTATTAAAATGTTTAAATGTTCGCCGGTTCCCGCCTCCTTCTTCCCGATCTACAAACTGTGTTACAGTACTTAATTAGGAATGCTGTCCCTTTAAGATGGAAGGCATGCATGTAATATTGACACACGTTCAGTTTTCACCCACCTGTTTACGTTCACTTAATCCATAACCGGCTGTATTTACGTGAGATACTCTACACGATAGACATTTGGACTGCTGTGTGTGTATTTGAGCACTGAGAATTGATCGCACGCTGTATATGAGAACTGAAGAAGTGGATCGTGCGCGAGAGAGAGCACTTCTATCAGCGCGATTCCGCCTATCCCGCCTTCACTAACTTTAAGTTAATCGACAACGAATTGTGACTCCGGGAAAAACGGGACGTCTGGTCACCTTATCCATACCCCTTCGGGTGCTGAGGCCATTGTTTCAGATCGCTAGTTCGCATTTTGGTAGCCTATCCATCCACTACAGCTGCCATACTGAGACTAGATATGCAAACGCCCCTTATCCAATTGCAATCCAATGACAGGGACGCACATTTTGAAGGACAAGACAGTAGCCTATAGGATGTATTTTGAATGTCCGGTAGTCCTCAAATAACATTATAGTCCCATCTCTTCTTGTTAACAAAGACGTGGCATAAATTTCGTCATAGTTTTTATCATCAGATATTAGTTTTAGCTCGTCAATGTCTTGTCTTAGTCACAGAAAAAATGTTTGTTAACGAATATTTTTCATCGTCGTCTTCGTTGACGAAATTAACACTGGTCCAGTCATTCCAAGAAAAAATTGTACAGCCTCGGCACTTAGGGAGGGCGAGAGCGTACAAGAAGTAAAGCAATCCTGGAGAGTTTGAGCATGTTACAGCCAAACCCTGTTCAGAGCTAGTCCTGACTTCTGGCAGGTGCGTGCCAACTATTCAGAAAGGACCCTAGCCTGTAAGGCAGGGATGTCCAGATTTTAAAACCTAGCAAATGTGGACGGTGAGGCCCAGCCAGCCGCCTCACAGATTTCTGCGATAGACACACCGCTAGACCAAGAAGAGGCAACACCTCTGGTGGAGCGGGCTCATATTCCAATGGGGCATTGCAGGCCTAAGGAGGAATATGCTAGCGTAATAGCGTCAACTATCCACCGGGAAAGTGTTTTGTGACCGGATGCTCTTTGGTGCGGCCAGAGTTGTTCAGACTGCCTAAACGGGGCGGAACGCTCAATGTAAATTCTCAGTGCCCTGATGGGGCAGAGTAAATTCAACTCCTGGTCTTTCTCCGAGGGAGGAAGTGCAGAGAGTGTAATGACCTGTGCTCTGAACGGAGTGGAGCGCACTTTAGGTACATAACTATGCCTTGGCTTCAGGATGACCTTAGAGTCACTGGGCCCGAACTCAAGGCAGGTAGGGCTCACAGAGAGCACCTGCAAGTCTCCCATTTGCTTGACCAATGCTAAAGCCAGTAGCAGAGTGGTTTTCAGCGTCAGGAACCGAAGGTCGGTCAACTGTAGCGGCTCAAAGTGAAGGCTCGTAAGAGCCCTCAGAACAGTGGGCAAATCCCATGTAGGGATGGTAAAGGGGCGAGGCGGGTTCAGCCTCCTGGACCCCTTCAAAAAGCAGACACTTTTTTTTGTTCCTGCCCACCGACTGGCCAGCAAAAGGAGCATGAGAAGCTGCTATAGCTGCTACATAGACCTTGAGAGTGGATGGGGAATGAACCTTATCCAGTATCTCTTGGAAAAAGGACAATATCAACGATGTGTCACAGGAGATTGTGCACCAGGCGGAGAAGACCGACCATTTAAGGGCATAGAGACGTCTCGTACACGGGGCTCTAGCCTGAGAAATTGTGTTTGAAATGCTCTCGGGGAGGTCTGCAAACTCCCATCAAGAGGCCAGAGATACAGAGCCCACAGCTCAGGCTGGGGGTGCCATAACGTTCAGTTCGCCTGAGAATGGAGGTTCCGTCTCAGGGGAATGGGCCACAGGGCCGCAACGAGCAGCCGAGACCGCTCAGAGAACCAATGTTGGTTCGTCCAGAGCGGGGCCACTAGGAGAACCTTGTGTTCTTGCTCCCTGATTTGCCTGATTAACTGAGGGATCAGGGTGATCGGGGGAAACATGTAAAGGAGGAGGTTGGGCCAGTCGTGGGCCAACGCATCCTTGTCCTTTGAAAAATAAGTTGGGCAATGAGAGTTGTCTTGTGAGGCGAAGAGGTCGACCTCTGCCTTCCCAAAGATCTCCCAGATTCTCTGAACCATTTGCGGATGGAGCATCCACTCCTCTGAGGGGACGTTGCTCTAGGACAGCATGTCTGCTCCTTGGTTCAACCTGCCTGGCACATGCGTTGCTCTCAGAGAATGCAAGTTGAGCTGTGCCCATTCCAAAAGGCGCTCCACCAGAAAGAATAGGCGCTTCGAGGAGAGCCCTCCTTGGCAATTTATATAGGACACCACCATCATGCTGTCTGAGTGTACTAGAACGTGGTTTCCCCTTAGGTCTGACTCCCAGCATTTCCATGCAGTTGATGTGTAGCCAACTTTGCCATCGCTCAGAGCTCCCCTACCCGTGTTGGACGCATCTGTCGAGACAACCTTCCTTCTGCAAACAATTCCCAGAGCCATGCCCCATTCCATCCACTGAGGGTTTTTCCAAGGGGCCAGAGCTGCCACTCAGGCCTGGTCCACCTTGATGCACAGTCTGTTACGCCGAGGAAGTAATGGCTGTAAAAGCCTGACTCGTTTTGAGCTGGAGGAACCGTCTCCATGGCTCCTTTTGCCAGTAAATTCATCACCTCAGAGTGCAGGACGTGTGCGTCTTTGCTCTGTACCTAGGTGGGAACCACACAGCTGAATTGCAGGGGTCTTCGAGCAAACTGAAGTGAGTAACCTCGTTTTATTATCCCAAAATCCAGTCTGACACTCCGAGGATGGCCTGCCAGGCCTCGGCCCGTGTGACAAGGGGTTGGATTGATTCGAGTAGTAAGTCGCCGTGAGAGGACCCGACACTCGTGATAAGAGGAAGAGGAAATTTGCTCTCTTTTTGTGTATGTTTGTGTTTGTGTTTTATTTTGCCCGCTATGACAGCGGATAGATGTGTGGGCGCTTGAACGGGCCCAGCATTCACAACAAACACATTGCCTTCGACACTTCGTGTTTAGTGTAGCGAATCAGCTCATGGGGAAATATGATTAATTAATCATAACTAGTTATAATTAATTATAAATATTTGGATCCGCTGTAAGTATTTACTTGACCTCTCAGGGTCAACTATCTGTCGAGCTGACTTGTGAAGTGTCAAGCAGAAGGCTTTGGCTCCCTTCCTTCGTGGAGGGGCTTGCACTGCTGGTGATGTGATGTTCAGCAGACTGTCTTTTACTTGAGTCTATGCGCAGTCGGTAGGACTGTTTCAATTCTTTCTGAAACATGATCCGTTCTGTGCTTTCTCTCGTTGAGCAGGTGTCAGTTCTCTGTATAACTCTGTGACTTGCAGTTTCAGCTCATTTACCTCCTGTCTTAGGCCCTTGAGGGTGTGGGCCGAGGAGAGGATGATGCTGGTCAGGTCCTGGTGCTTATGTTTACTGCTTAAAGTAGCTCTACACCAGTTCAGCAGAGAGGAGATGGTTCGTTTACTTGCGTTCTGCTTGGTTGACAGCTGAACAGCTGAGTCATTTCTCGTGGCTACTGGATGGATATCAGCTTTGGCTGCCATGGTGAAACGGGGCCATGAGGTGTTAAGACGCATTTCGGGGGAAGGGTCCATAGGTCCTCATACGGCTTGTTAACTGAGGGGTGTTACAGAGTATTTGTTAAATATAGCTAACAAAATATATATTGTGTGTTTGATTGGTCCAGACGCTACATTAGCGTTCAACATTTTGTGTTTGGAGGCATAACCGAGGCTGCTTGGGGGGTGGTCCAGATGCGGTGAGATTTAGCCCCCTCCTCTTCTTGTCCCGCAGATCAGGAGGTGCCAGGTCCAGCGCTATCTTGAGGCGAGGTCCCTGGCGTTTAGGAAACGAATAGCATCTAGCCGAGCGGGAGAGCTGTCAAGGCTCAGGCTTGGGAGATGGCTGGGCCTCTGAAGGCGCAGGCTTCGCGGGCTGCTGATTCGGCGCAGACTTGGGGCGACTGGAAGCAGCTGCAGAGCTGGAGCGCTTTGGCAAGAAGGGTCGCATCGTTTGGGACGACTTCTGCGCAGAAGTGATGCACTCAGAGAAACCCTCACGAGTCCAAACATGTCAGTGGGGGAGACCGGGGAGTCAAGGACGGTGACCTTATCTGCGTACTTAATCTCCGTTAAGGTCAGCCACAAGTGGCACTCAAGCACCACTTCAGCACCGTCGACCGAGGTGAGGCTGGATGAAGCGGAAGTACGCAGGCAAGCCAAGTAGGGGGTGCGCCACGACTTGGTGATGGACCTCCTTCGTCATGGACCTCCAGAAAGAACGGAGAGGCTCGCTGGCAAGAGGCCTGGCGGCGCTCCAGTTGGAACCATTTGTCCAGGCGGCTGTGAGTGGGCTCCTCCGGCGGAGACCACTCCTAAACCAGCTCCTCAACAGCCTTAGACAGGACGCAGAAAAGTTTGGCATCCATGCCTGTCTTGGCTTCGCTTGGCTCTGAAGACAGCAAGGGGGCGGGGTCGTTTGTCGAGCCCGACAGCTCCTCCGCATCTGAGGCTGCCAATGACATACTGTCATCCAGGGGATCATCCTCGCTCCCACCGAACGAGACCAAGTCACTTACGGCAGTAGAGGGACGCTGGTCTGGCTGGGTGAAGAGGACGGGAGAAGCCTCTCTGTGTGGTGAGACTCACTCTGGCATGAGCCCACTCGTCTCCGGGCGCTGAGGTCCTCTGCCCCGCTATTTTTTCCTCAAAGGCTCCTGGGAGGAAGAAAACGGGAGGGCGCGAGCAGAAATGTCGCTTTCTGAAAAGAAAGTTATCCGCGAGTGCAGAGAGGCGAGTCTCATGTTCCCACAACGGGAACACTCAGTCTCTATGAGCGTGGCTTCTGGGTGGGATTTACCCAGGCACGAAATGCGTTCATCATGATGCGGCAGTTTGCAACAACGCCAAGAAATCCACTCTTTTATATCTCGCCGGATGGCGGCAGGGGATCGCTGAGACCCCGGCTGCTGCAGACGCTGAAGGCAGCAAGCGGGAGCGGCGAAGTCAGCTGAGCAGAGAGGTCTTGATCCACTGCAAGGCTTGTCAACAGCAAAGGCTTATTGAAAAGGTTTCGGTATCTGAGAAAAAAGGACCATAGCGTCTTAGCGATCCAGTACGAGTGAAGTATCGGTAGGGAGCTCTGAGTATGTTAACCCTAAAATGAGGGAAACTGGGTTTTCGGGTTCAGAACAGCTGAATTGAGTTAGTTCAATCAACTCTGAGTAGGTTGACAATGAGTTCAGCACGTGCACCATGACTTTAATTATTAATCACTGTTATAATATCAAAGGAGAAACACTGGCAGAACGGTAAATTTTTGAACTATTAATTTTCATGGTATCCCACAGGCAAAAGAGAAAAAAATAAAAGAGCACAAAAATCAGCTAAACATGAAATATAAAAACATAATTCAATCAGGTAAAGCTTTAAGCATAAAAGGTTCATGGGTGTACATGACTTTAGAAATATTTGACATATTAAATAAATATAATTCAGTGTCTATTTCAATGTGCAGCAGCTTTCCCCACATAGTCTAATGCTCTTTTCACATGAATAAATGTTCTCTAATTCAAACTGTTGCATTTCTTAATTATAGTAATGAAATTAACATTTGACTTCTACTCAGCCAACAGCAAGAAAGCTCACAAAATCATGAAGAACAGATGAAGAGGATGGCCACACCAAGTATTGCACGAATATTAAAATCCAACAGGAAAAAGAATAACTGTTGCTTTTGTAATTGTAGTATACCATCTGGCATCTTTCCATTCCATACAGTAATCAGCTTCATTTTTGGTGGGTTTGTGCTCAGGAAACTACACAAAAATTCTCATAAAGAGCGTGAGAGTGAAGCACTGCTCAAATAAATATGCAAGTGGATATGGCAAAAAAATCTAAATAATCCTGATGTAAATGTAATTCCCTACAAATTAATGCAGCCTCTTCATCTACAGGATTCTGTATAAAAGTACATGCTGTTTTTGTCACTTTCACATTGTCTATATGATGAAAACATGTACAATTAATGAATGTACCAACACTGCAATAATACTTTTCTTACTTAGTATTTTTGTCTGGTTGATTCCAGTCAAAATATCTAAAGATTCTTAAATCAAGATGCATTTTCTACATAAGGTTTTTAGTCTTTTGAGTGTATTTTTCTTATTTTGCAAATTTTCTGCTAATGGGGTAAGAAAAATTATCTTGTTTCCATTTGCATTAAGATTATTTTTTGTGCATTTTTTGTGTTTTTAAACAATTTATGTGCATTACATATTATTACAAATGCCTGTAAAGGGCGCCAAAGGCCTGGTAATTGCTGTTGTAACACTTACAGGATGATCAAATCCAAACATTTAATTCAAATATCCACTTAATCTTTAATGTTTGGCCACCTTTTTGCGATAGAAATGCTAGCCTCTATAAAATTTGTAAATAATACAATTTAATTACAATTTAGTTAGTTACTTTTATATTTTATTAAAGTTCTATTTTGACCCCAATAGTAGGTGTGTTTTTTTTAACTTCCATAATATTTTGGGGAGGGGGCACAACAATACAATTCTGCTTAGGGCACCCATTTGGCCAGCAGCGGCCCTGGTCATCTTGACTTCAGGCATCAAAGGGTATTGATTTGTTTTGATTATCATTAAATGAAACAAATTTTTTCGAGGTTAACTGAGGTGCCCCCTAAAACAACTGAGGTCTCAGAATGCACTCTGTAGAAAATATCCTGTTACATTTACAGTAAAACAAACAGCTGTAAATTTGTTGCCAGAAATCCACTGTAAAAATTATGATGACAATGTTTTCAGGTACAGGGTGGTATATTGGTGCCTGTATTGTCACGTGTATGTTCCTGTTGAGTTCCTGTTTTCCTTATTTGGTCCTTCCAGTTCCTTTTCACATTATTAGTATCACCTGTTCCTTGTTATTAGTTATCCCCATCACCTGTCTGCCCCTCGTTATCTACCCTATTTAGTTCTAGCCCGTTCTGTTCTCCCTTGTCTGGAATTGTATGTCAATGTCAACTATTCGTGCTATGTGTGATTCCCCGTGATTGAATTAAACTCCTTCGTTTTGTATTCATGGTCTCCTCGTTCCTCACTCCTCGCTCCGTGCTCTTCACACTACCACCGACCGTGACAGAATTCCAGACCAAAAAGTGACCGTAAGCGGCACCCCTTCTACCCGTGTTTGTTTTTCAGTTTTTGAATAGTGTTTTTGTTTTGTTTTTCCGTTCCGTTTGAATGGAGGAACGAGCGATGTTAATCGCCGTGGCTGAGAGAGTTTCCGATCCCGATCCGGGACCCATCTGCCGGCCGTTCCCGAGTCAAGCCCGCCAGACGTTAATGTGGCAAGCCCGCTGAACATTAATATGGCAAGCTCATTGAACATTAATATGGCAAGCCCATTGAATATTAATATGGCAAGCCCTCCATACGTTCATGAGGCCCCAGTGTCGGTTCCAGCCCCAGTGCCTGCTCCTCGTAAGTGCCTTCCAGAGACTCCAGATCCCGAGGAGAGCCCACGGAGGGCTCCTGATCCCGAGTTAGGCCCAGGAAGGGCTCTTGTTCCCAAATATAGCCCACGGAGGGTTCCTGATTTCCCGTTAAGCCCAGGAAGGGCTCCTGATTTCCGGTTAAGCCTAGGGAGGGCTCCTGATCTCCCGTTAAGCCCAGGGAGGACTCCTGTTTCCACGTTAAGCCCAGGGAGGGCTCCTGTTTCCCCGTTAAGCCCAGGGAGGGCTCCTGTTTCCCCGTTAAGCCCAGGGAGGGCTCCTGATTCTCCGTTAAGCCCAGAGAGGGCTCCTGATTCCCTGTTAAGCCCACGGAGGGCTCCTGATTCCCCGGCTTGGCCATGGCAACCTGAGCCCCCTGTTCCGCCATGGCCTCCTGAGCCCCCTGTTCCGCCATGGCAACCTGAGTCCCCTGTTCCGCCATGGCCTCC
>NW_015634019.1:173026-173600 GCF_001515625.1 Sinocyclocheilus rhinocerous | reverse complement strand
GTTCATGTGGGCCCAGTGTCGGTTCCAGCCCCAGTGCCCGCTCCTCGTAAGTGCCTTCCAGAGCGCCCCCCATTGCCCGCTCCTCGTAAGCGCCTTCCACGGTGCCAGCGGTGCCAGCTCCTCGAAAGCGCTTTGCTATGCCTGCTCCTCCAGAGCATCCTCCAGTGCCTCAGCGCTACCAGCGCTACCCTGATCCCCAGTTCAGCCCAGGACAGTTCAGCCCAGGAAGGGCTCCTGTTCCCGAGTGTAGCCCACGGAGGGCTCCTAATTCCCCGTTAAGCCCAGGAAGGGCTCCTGATTTCCCGTTAAGCCCAGGAAGGGCTCCTGTTTCCCCGTTAAGCCCAGGGAGGGCTCCAGATGCCCAGTTCAGCCCAGGGAGGGCTCCTGTTCCCGAGGAGAGCCCACGGAGGGCTCCTGATCCCGAGTTAGGCCCAGGCAGGGCTCTTGTTCCCGAATATAGCCCACGGAGGGCTCCTGATTTCCAGGAGCCCTCCCTAGATTTCCCGTTAAGCCTAAGGAGGGCTCCTGATTTCCCGTTAAGCCCAGGGAGGGCTCCTGTTTCCCCGTTAAGCCC
>NW_015634019.1:172242-172732 GCF_001515625.1 Sinocyclocheilus rhinocerous | reverse complement strand
CAGGAAGGGCTCCTGTTTCCCCGTTAAGCCCAGGGAGGGCTCCAGATGCCCAGTTCAGCCCAGGGAGGGCTCCTGTTCCCGAGGAGAGCCCACGGAGGGCTCCTGATTCCCCGGCTCCGCCATGGCAACCTGAGCCCCCTGTTCCACCATGGCCTCCCGAGTCCCCTGTTCCGCCATGGCCTCCCGAGGCCCCTGCTCTGCCATGGCCTCCCGAGTCCCCTGTTCCACCATGGCCTCCCGAGTCCCCTGTTCCGCCATGGCCTCCCGAGTCCCCGGCTCCGCCATGGCTTCCTGATCCGCCCTGGAGGCTCCCTCCCCAATGGTACTGTTACGGTGCGGGACGCGCCGTCCGGGAGGGGCGGCGATCTGTCACGTGTATGTTCCTGTTGAGTTCCTGTTTTCCTTATTTGGTCCTTCCAGTTCCTTTTCACATTATTAGTATCACCTGTTCCTTGTTATTAGTTATCCCCATCACCTGTCTGCCCCTCGT
>NW_015634019.1:152837-169664 GCF_001515625.1 Sinocyclocheilus rhinocerous | reverse complement strand
CACTTACAGGATGATCAAATCCTTGTTTAATATTGACCAAACATTTAATTCAAATATCCACTTAATCTTTAATGTTTGGCCACCTTTTTGCGATAGAAATGCTAGCCTCTATAATTTCTTCAAGAAAAACATGTGGACATCACAACCCTTACAAAAACTAATCCTTGGTTTTATCGAAGTAAAACTGTTTAATTTTCTTTTGTGTGATTTCTGAATGCTTGAGACTATAAAATCAATTAGACAACAGTATTAGTAAAATCATAGCCATAGGCAACTGTCTAGCTACAATTGTAATTTGTAAATAATACAATTTAATTACAATTTAGTTAGTTACTTTTATATTTTATTAAAGTTCTATTTTGACCCCAATAGTAGGTGTGTTTTTTTTAACTTCCATAATATTTTGGGGAGGGGGCACAACAATACAATTCTGCTTAGGGCACCCATTTGGCCAGCAGCGGCCCTGGTCATCTTGACTTCAGGCATCAAAGGGTATTGATTTGTTTTGATTATCATTAAATGAAACAAATTTTTTCGAGGTTAACTGAGGTGCCCCCTAAAACAACTGAGGTCTCAGAATGCACTCTGTAGAAAATATCCTGTTACATTTACAGTAAAACAAACAGCTGTAAATTTGTTGCCAGAAATCCACTGTAAAAATTATGATGACAATGTTTTCAGGTACAGGGTGGTATATTGGTGCCTGTATTGTCACGTGTATGTTCCTGTTGAGTTCCTGTTTTCCTTATTTGGTCCTTCCAGTTCCTTTTCACATTATTAGTATCACCTGTTCCTTGTTATTAGTTATCCCCATCACCTGTCTGCCCCTCGTTATCTACCCTATTTAGTTCTAGCCCGTTCTGTTCTCCCTTGTCTGGAATTGTATGTCAATGTCAACTATTCGTGCTATGTGTGATTCCCCGTGATTGAATTAAACTCCTTCGTTTTGTATTCCTGGTCTCCTCGTTCCTCGCTCTGTGCTCTTTACACTACCACCGACCGTGACATGTATATTTCACAACTTATTAATTTAATTCGTATATTTCATTAAGCTGATATAATGTTGATATACTATACCGATCTACAACTATCAAAATCTGCTTTTTACCTTCAAATATACTTATAAGTTATAACCTAGAAAATAAAGCCAGATAATAAATTAGTTTATCATAAAGTGGCATGTCCTTTAAAAATGGTAAAAGCTCCTAGATTTTGTGGAGGGTCATACATCATCAGGGTAACACAAATAATAGTCAAATAATAATACATAAACATTAAATATCAGAAAATGTAACAAAAATACTTTAATGTGCATTACTGATAACAAGAATAAGAAAAAACAAAACTTACATAAAATATAATCATATGTGATGTGTCACGCAGGGACTTCTGGGAATGTACTTTTACTGTTTTTCATAGTAATTTATAGTGTAATTCATAGTTGTAAAACACTTGTAAAAAAAAAATTTGACAGTATTTTACAATAAATTTACATATAATGTAATGTTTTACCTTTTATTTTCATTGTATAACTAGCTAGGCCTGTATAACAAGGCCTAGGTCTATTATGTCTTCTAACATAATTAAACAAATCAAATGCATTCAGTGGGACAAGGCAATAAGCGCTTTAGCCAATACACAAAGCACACCATGATAAAGAATAATAATATAACCTGGAGAAGGAAATTAATGGTGTTCAATGAGACAAGTTAGAGTTAGAAGTTAGAATGCTTTATTGTCATTGTACACAAAATACAACGAAATTGCAGAGCTTCTGCGTAAGGTGCTTAGGTACATAATAAACAGAAAAGAGGCTAAAAAGAAATATATATAATACAGAGAGATGTACAAGTAAAATATATTTAAGCTAGTACTAAGAGAATAAAGAGAATGGAATAGAAAAAAAATTGCTTGTATATAAAAATAAATAAATAGAAAGTAATAGCTTGTTAAAATATTTATTGCACTGATATGAGGTACACTTCTGGCTCTGAGTAGAAGTATTTCACATTGCACTGAAGGAATGGGGATATAAAACCGTTGCACTAAAAAAGTTAAGATATTGTACTGGAATATAATGCTGCACTGCACTGAAGGAATAAAGATATAGAAAACATTAGGAAAAAAAACACGAAAAAAGGGGTCAGTGCATGTGTGTGTTCAGTGTAATTATTGCTCTGGAAAAGAATCTGTCCTTAAGTCTGTTTGTCTGTGATTTGATGCATCTGTAGCGCCTGCCGGAGCATCAAATCACGGACAAACAGACTTAAGGACAGCTTTCAGAAGGGCAAGGTTTCAGAAGGACTGAACCTGTAATATCTCTTGCATGTCTAGAATGCTGCTGTAGCCTACATACAAAACAGCTGGATACGTATCAGTAGAAAGACATTTCTTTCAAGTGCACAGAGCAACTGTTAGAACCCTGTATGCCTTGTGCTTCAGTTTATTTGGTGGAAAAGACACACTGTCCCAACTCATCTTGAACCATCAATGAGAATTAGTGTGCCTTAAGGCAAAACTGGCCTCAAACTTTCACACAACTTTGAACCCAGTTATCTGAACATTAGTTATTTAAAGAGCAGGTTGCTTTCAATAAAGACTTCGTAGCAAAAAGAATTTGTTACATAAATAATAGATTAATTGTCAGACTGACACAAAACAATATGGCATAGCGCATATATCTATAACAGAGCATGTTTTAGATTCCTGCAGTGCCATTCTTTAGGAACATCCTATTGAACTGCAGAGCTGAATACTACATGTACAATACATGAATTCTCTGCTTTTCTGCTTTGATTTTCAGCTTTCACTTGCTCAAGGTCCAATTTGAGAGTTTTTTTAAAGGTTATACGTTGTATGTTAAAATAACTCCTGATGTTAAAGTATGTTATTTAATTTTATCAAGGGATAACAAATTAATGCTGTAAAGGAAGCAAATAGTGGGTGCATGGAAGAATATTGGTTATTTTGAGTTTTTAAGCTCAAAATAACCAATTGAGATTTAAAGGTAAGGTTGTTGTGCCCCCTCCTGGAGTGACTTGGATAGCACAGCCCATTATTACAAATAATGTAACACTCACCGGCAACTTTCTTAGGTAAACCTGTTCAACTGCTTGTTAACGCAAATATCTTATCAACCAATCACATAACAGCAACTCATTGAATTTAGGCATGTAGGCATGGTCAGGACGATCTGCTTAAGTACAACCCAATCATCAGAATGAGGAAGAAAGGTGATTTAAGTGACTTTAAAGGTGGCATCGTTGTTGGTGCCAGGCAGCTTGGTCTGAGTATTTCAGAAACTGCCAGTCTACTGGGATTTTCACACACAACCATCTCTAGCTTTTACAGAGAATGGTCTGAGGTCAGAGGAGAATGGCCAGACTGGATCGAGCTTATAGAAAGGCAACAGTAACTCAAATAACCACTCATTGCAATCACGGTATGCAGAAGAGCATCTCTGAACACAAAACACATTGGACCACACCGGATGCCACTCCTGTCAGCTAAGAACAAGAAACTGAGGCTACAGTTCGTACAGGCTCACCAAAACTTGACAATACAAGATTGGAAAAAATTTGCCTGAGTCTCGATTTCTGCTGCGACATTGGGTTGATGGGGTCAGGGACAATATGAACGCATCCTGTCTTGTTTCAATGGTTCATGATGAGGGTGGTGGTGGTGTAATGGTGTGGGGGATATTTTCTTGGCACATTTTGGGCCCCTTAATACCAATTGAGCATCGTTTAAACACCACAGCCTACCTGAGTTTTGTTGCAGATTCCGTCGATCCCTTTATAACCACAGTGTACCCCATCTTGTAATGGCTGCTTCCAGCAGGATAACGTGCCACCATGTCACAAAGCTCAAACCATCTCAGACTGGTTTCTTGAACATGTCAACTAGTTCACTATACTCAAATGGTCTCCACAGACACCAGATTTCAATCCAATATAGCACCTTTGGGATGTGGTGGAAAGGGAGATGCGAATCATGGATGTGTCTATTTACAGTGTTTTTTTTTAATAATGCACAACTAGTCTGCATGTGACCTGTTATTTCACCCTCCACTCTCCTCTGAACTCTCCCTCACATGAGTGTGTTCTCATTCTTAAAGGTCTATATATATCCGTATATAGTTGAGTTACTTGTTAGGGGGAAATTTCCATTGGTGGCATACTATTACTCGTGAAGTGAAAATACTGATTGAACTTTTTAATGAGCAGTCTAGGGACCTTCTACAGTTCTGTCTTGAAGAAGCAAATATCAAGATTGACAATCATTTAAAATTGAAGTCCTTGGTTGAAGACAACCTTTTTGGGAAGTGTTTTGATGTTATTGTGTCAGACTATCAGTTTGAGAGGTACTGTATTAGAGAGTTTGGGTTAATTGAACCTGTCGAGTATTTACTTGGATATGACTCAACAGGAAGAAAAGAGACTTTCCAGTGCATTCCCATTTTGGAAGTTTTAAAAAATATTCTGAAAAGAGATTATGTTTTTCATCATGTTCTGGAAGACACAGTTTTTGATGGAGAAACACTTAAAGACTTCACAGATGGATTAATTTTTCAGCAGCATGCCTTTTTTGATGGCTCTGAGACACAGCTGAGGCTCCAGTTATATACTGATGAATTTGAAATTGTTAATTGTTTAGGATCCAATATTGCAAAGACTCTGGCAAAGCGCTATCAAATGCGCCAGTGTTGGGAAGCACAATCACCTGGAAACCATGGCTCTGAAGATGTCCCGTACTCTTTAATAGAGATACCTTTGCATGCACTACCCTCTCAGCTTCGGGAGATTATTGCAGAGGACACAGCTGAACTGAGTGAGACACTCTGGAAAACCAAACAAGTGGTATATGACAGAGTCAAATACACCACTGGAGACTTCTTGATCCTTGACCTTGTGCATGCTGAGGAAATCCCAGTTTTTTTAAAAGTTATACGTATTGTTAAGTACCATAGTCAGTGGAAATTGTGTGGAAGAATCTACAAAACCTGGTGCTTTTCTGAGCATCTGCATGCCTACGGTGTCCAATCAACAACTCAGTGGGTGGCCATTACACCTGGGGAGGAAACTGACTTCCATGCCCTTGACGCATACACAGATCAAGAGGACAACCTGTACATCACACTGCTTCATCGGCCTGTGAGATATACTAAGTTATTTGCAACTTCAAATTGATTTAAATGTAATAATTTGTTTTATTGCAGTGATGAGCTGAATCAGAATCTTGGTGTTATCTATGCAATATGCCAGTCAAGCTTTACTTTGTGATTAACCAGTACCACTCAACCTATACCATGAAATAGTGCCACTGCTCTGCTGAAGAGTTGCAAGGTTATACATTTGCTAAGTTACAACATCATTAATTTAGCTTTGATTGCTGCAGTGGATCAACAGAATACAAATTTATCACAAGATTTTGTCTCTCCCTGGAATGTAGCTCAGCCAATCACAATGCAAGGTCTAATTGGTAAATTCATAACAATGCTTGCTATTTATGATTTATTGAACTTATTTATTGATTTTATTTAACCTTCTGCACTCCTTCCTGCTTTCTCATTCCCAGAACATGAGATAGATGGAGCCACTCTTGCTATTATATCAGAGAGGATGTCTGAGAGGCTCATTCCGGTCATTCGCAAGCAGAGTCTGTTTCTGGTCCAGTTGGAGAAACTTAAAAGCACAATGAGCAGGTAATCAGAACGGTACACTCTAAAAAATACTGGGTTGTTTCAACCCAACATTGGGTCAAATATGGACTAACCCAACCATTGGGTTAAATTTTTACATTAAATTTTTTAACCCAAAAGTTGGGTTAGTCCATATTTGACCCAATGTTTCGTTGAAACAACCCAGCAGTTTTTAGAGATAATCCCATACGTCAAAACACAGCACTGTGTCCACTCTGTTACATTGTAGTTCACCAGTGTTTTGCTAACTGCTAATATTATTTTTATTCTACTGGCCAAGTCTCAATCACATATTAGCTACTATATTAAACATTTACATGGAAAATGTAACTGGCAAATGGCTTATATAATGTTTTTCTGCATTTACGTATTCATGGTTTTCTCCATTATGTTTATATATATACTTATATAGCAGTATTATACTCAAGTCTGTATTTTTAACATCACAACATCAACTTTTATTAAATGTCTTTTCATCCTTAAAAATGGTCTCTTTGTCTAAAATTTTCCATCACAGTGCACAGAAGTGAGGTCATAGAAATTTCTGTGATATGAGATCACAGGTCAGATAGTTCTGGGAGCTCTGGTAAGCAACAAATGAGTTTCTTGTAACGGACTCGATTTTCTGGCATCTAATAGTGAGAAAGAATTTCTATGTGAATGGATGTAAGGGAGGGGCATATTTCATGTCTGTTGTCACTCTGTTATAGTCTCAGCTTGATAAATTGTATGCTGTGGTCTGAGATTAGTTTTACTAGTGTTTAATAGGCCACAGTTCTATGTAAAAGCATACACACTTACACACTTTCAGCTTTCACTTGCTCAAGGTCCAATTTGAGAGTTTTTTTAAAGGTTATACATTGTATGTTAAAATAACCTTATTTAATTTTATCAAGGGATAACAAATTAATGCTGTAAAGGAAGCAAATAGTGGGTGCATGGAAGAATATTGGTTATTTTGAGTTTTTAAGCTCAAAATAACCAATTGAGATTTAAAGATAAGGTTGTTGTGCCCCCTCCTGGAGTGACTTGCCCATTATTGCAAATAATGTAACACTCACCGGCAACTTTCTTAGGTAAACCTGTTCAACTGCTTGTTAACACAAATATCTTATCAAACAATCACATGACAGCAACTCAATGAATTTAGGCATGTAGGCATGGTCAAGACGATCTGCTTAAGTACAACCCAATCATCAGAATGAGGAAGAAATGTTATTTAAGTGACTTTAAAGATGGCATCGTTGTTGGTGCCAGGCAGCTTGGTCTGAGTATTTCAGAAACTGCCAGTCTACTGGGATTTTCACACACAACCATCTCTAGCTTTTACAGAGAATGGTCTGAGGTCAGAGGAGAATGGCCAGACTGGATCGAGCTTATAGAAAGGCAACAGTAACTCAAATAACCACTCATTGCAATCACGGTATGCAGAAGAGCATCTCTGAACACAAAACACATTGGACCACACCGGATGCCACTCCTGTCAGCTAAGAACAAGAAACTGAGGCTACAGTTCGTACAGGCTCACCAAAACTTGACAATACAAGATTGGAAAAAATTTGCCTGAGTCTCGATTTCTGCTGCGACATTGGGTTGATGGGGTCAGGGACAATATGAAAGCATCCTGTCTTGTTTCAATGGTTCATGATGAGGGTGGTGGTGGTGTAATGGTGCGGGGGATATTTTCTTGGCAAATTTTGGGCCCCTTAATACCAATTGAGCATCGTTTAAACACCACAGCCTACCTGAGTTTTGTTGCTGATTCCGTCCATCCCTTTATAACCACAGTGTACCCCATCTTGTAATGGCTGCTTCCAGCAGGATAACGTGCCACCATGTCACAAAGCTCAAACCATCTCAGACTGGTTTCTTGAACATGACAACTAGTTCACTATACTCAAATGGTCTCCACAGACACCAGATTTCAATCCAATAGAGCACCTTTGGGATGTGGTGGAAAGGGAGATGCGAATCATGGATGTGTCTATTTACAGTGTTTTTTTTTTAATAATGCACAACTAGTCTGCATGTGACCTGTTATTTCACCCTCCACTCTCCTCTGAACTCTTCCCTCACATGAGTGTGTTCTCTTTCTTAACCATCTGGGGTCTGAGGGTGTTTTGGGGCCCTGGAGAAGTTTTGACATGCCCTGACATTTGTGCTTTTTTCAGTTGCTTATAAACATTTTAATGGCTAAAGTTTAATAACACTGTAATCAGCACAAACTGGGCTACAATAATATGTGAGCAGCATGTATGTACGTGATTGTGATTTTGACAAAACATTTATGCATGCTTAGTGAAAAACTAAAATTTTTAAATCACTAAAATAAGGCCATAAAACACCTACAGAACATTTGTTCAGGTCCAACTGAAGGAAGACCAGATTTCACAAAAAAAGTAACCTGATCTAATAAATAATAAATAAAACAACCCCAGTTGTTCTGCTTTAGATAAGAGATAGTAAATGCAATTTATTATGAATAAAATATAATTAAATATTAAATAAAAACAATAAAATTACATTGAATTATAATAATTCAACAAAAATTAATTTATTCTTAATTAAATTTTAATTATATTTTATGTTTAATCAGGGACGGCACTAGTGGTGGACTTTGGGGGCTGAAGCCCTGAATGTTTTCAGTAAAGCTCAGAATGTTTTTATTACCATGCCTTGTACACGTCATCACTGAGTTCTCATTCTTTTACTTCATTCCTAAATGAATCTGCTGTTTTTAATGAATCGACTGAAAAAAATGACTCAACGACTCATTCATTATACAGTGGCATGCTGCCACCAGTTGGCAATTTTAGTTTTATATTTAAAAGTATCATTCTAATTTTCAGAAATTTCATATTTCTGTTTTCCAAATTTTATATTTAAAATATTAATCTCATAAAATTATTTATGCAATTTGTAAGTGCAGTGTAAATGCATGTACAAGAGCTTCTTAAAAAAATATAAGAGCCATGCATGTTTAATTATACTTGGCTCTAAATTAAAAATAATAAATAAATAAATAAATAATAAATAAGTAAACTGTCACGAATCAAGGCTCTGTGGCTCCCTCCGATCAGCAGCAGCAGAGAGCTCCATCACCCGAGTACTAACTCCATTCATGCGGTGTGTCTCAATCAGCTCCATAGTTCAGTACTCAGTTCACTGATCAGGCACAATACAAATCGTTGCAAAGCAGCTTCACAGAAAATTAAAGTTTCTACATTATATTTAGGAGTAGCTTATAAGTGGTGACTGTCAAGATGGCAGACTGTCAGAAATGTACAGTAAAAACCATGCAGTTAGTTAATGGCATGTATTCAAACAAACAGTGAACAGTATTAACAGCAATGATTATATGTTGCGTTCAAACTTATAGCAAAATGTGGTCGTTTTTGTATGTTGGTTCAGGGTTGGCGTCATCTGAGGTCCTCTGAGGGGTTGGCATCATCTCAGATGTTCAGTCATCTCAGATCTTTGTAAGGGTTGGATCCAGACTGAAGCTTGTTGTAGTGATTTTCAGATGTTAGATAGCTTCACACGGGGCGCCACTAAATGTAGTGATTTCAAATCTAAGTAGCACCACCAGTGTAATGGCTTTGGGCTTAAATATTAATATTAATATTTAGTTTTGGTCACACTATTTTACGGGGCACCAGCCAGGAATTTCACCTTGACAGTAAAGAACAAATCATTGAAGATTGTGGAATAAATAATAAGTTGTAGTCTGACCAATCTGAAGAATTTTAGAGAATTGTTAACTTGTAGAGCCTCTTAATGAATTATCAACACAAGGAAGGCACAAGTGTAATAAAAGGGGTTTTATTAACAAAAGGATAGACCAGAGTAACTAACAACTACTAAATGGGTACAATGAATGGATAAAAATATTTGTTATTAACTGACATCTGCTATATAAAATCTAATGCAAATTAGATCATCATAAACTGACAATACAATCTAATGCCAATGGTCTCTGGAAAGAGGTTTGGAAGAGTGATAGTTACGTTCCGCGTCTGGGCTGCGACGTCTTCCACTTGTTGACCTTGGCCACGCAGTGGGAAGAAAGGAGTCTGATCTGTTTTACAGTCTTGAACACGACGCACTGGTGAACGATAAACTCCTGAGCTGAGAAGGTCCTTTGTCTGGAAACACGCAAACGGAGGAGCCTTGAAGGTGAAGGTTCTGAAGTCTGTACAGAAGATCCAGGTGACCTGGAACACGCAGCAGAAGGATCTCTGACGAGACAATTCTGAAGATCCTAGCAGTTTGGATCTCGCAAACGGAGGATCACTGAAGAGAAGATTCTGAAGTTGTTGCAGAAGATGGGGGGCACGAAGCTTGTGGTCGTTGTTGCTGTGGCAGTTTCCAAAACTCCCCAAATTCACTCCTTGCAGAATTTCCTTGTTTCTCAGTAGTACAACAACAGCAGCTTAGCACATCTTGCCATACCACATTTCTCTTAGCACACAGTAGAGCAACAGCTTAGCACACTTCTTTGTGTTGAAGAGAACCTTTTAATCTTTCCTGAGAAGGAGGGATTTGCAAGTTGGCATCTTTCAGTTCCAGCGTATTGATTGGCCGATGCTGTCGGAGGTGGCCATGGTATAGCCCCTCTGATATTAGGTCTATTTGCATAGCTTGAAGTCCAAGTTTAGAATAATGTCTTTAACGTTTTTCCTATGCATAATTCACTTTCCAAACCAATTCCATATTAACCTACACATTGTGCTGAAAATATGAAAACATCAACTGGTAATGCTTAACATTTACCCATGCATTCATATACCTTAATAGGTAAGGTTGCATACATTGTTATATCACCAGCAGCACTCATTAAGTATATACAGTTCTGTAAATGGATTTGAAGAAGATGTATTCCCTTTTGTGTCCATTTTGTGTGAATGCATGTGAAGATGTGTTTCTCCTTTGTGGCTTTAGCCACCTGGAGAAACTTGTTTCTCCTGTGAGGGGGGATTTATGATCATTCACAATTTGATAAGGATAACGGAGACAAAGCAGTTCCTGAGTGGGGGTTACTGTAGAGCCCCTTTCGCACCAGAGGAACCTTTTCATAGTTCCTAGAACTATTGGCGGAAGTACCCGGATGCTCGCGTGTTCACACTGTAGGAACTAGGAACGATTTTAGTTCTAGGAACTCCTTTTACGGGAACTAAATTATACTTCAGAGTGGGGTCTAAACCCGTGCTATAGGAACTACCAGTGACGTAAGTGTTGATTGGCCGAACGCATGTGGGAAAACGCCGGCACCCGCCATTTTTAAAAAGCCGGATAAACACACAACAATTTATTATTCACGGAGCAGTTTACAGTAGGCTACAAGATGGAAAACACGATCATATGTAGAAATGCAAGTTGCCATAGTAGATTTCATCTCTTAGTCCTCTGATTTGCTCTTTCTATCACATAACTTCTACGTCTACGTTCTATCTCCATTATCATGAAACCCAGTATATACATCAAAAACACAGCTCCGATCACAGTGTCCTCCATCCTTTTGTTGTTTACGTTGTTGAATGCTGCACTTAAATGACATTGCTGTCCTCCGGCTTACGTCACTCCCCCCCCCCTCCACAAGAGGTAGTGTTATGACAAAAGGTGTCCTTTGTTGTCCTCAAAACCTGATCAAATCAAGATGAAGCTTTCCAGTCATCAACTGCTGTCCACTACATTGTGTAATTCCTAGTTACCTCGGGATGCCCATCCCATGGCAGAGACAGAGAAGCAAATAGAGAAAAAATTTGCGTAGCTAGGGTTGGGTATCATTTGGGTTTTTTACGATACCGTTGCCAAATCGATAGTTTTAAAACGGTAACGGTGCCTGAACCGATTTTTAAGCAAACTTTTAAAAAATTACCCAAAACAGGATGGATTGGCCATTAGCGCTATACATTTAATGTCTGTTTCACTCTGGAAGCCGGAGTGCGCCCTCGCGCAGAAAATCCACATATGTATCACAGAAATAATAGAACTCATGACGCTCGAAATCCCTAATATAGACAAATTACTATCGCTTTAACTGAGTAAACAGAAAATAGAAACATTTTGAATGATAAAACAAAGACAATAAACACTCGACTGTGACAATGTATGGTTTATCTGTGTTATTCAAGCCATCTCTGTTATTTTCATAATAATTAAGTATATTTATAATCCAATGATAATCGACATAGCCTTTTTTTACAGTATGGAACATATTTTCTGCCTCATTCTGTGACGAAAAGGAAGCATTTGACTGATGTTATGGAGTAAAACATGTTATAATGTTCTCTTTTGTTGGACAACAGGTTTAGATTAGAAACGCTTCTTATTGCACAAGGGAGTTTAGCTTTAGGTATTTAATTTATGCGTTTTTAGCTTAGCTAGCTAACTGTAGGCTACCTGCTGCCATCAAAGCAAGTGTAATTGCTGCATTCATGCCCTCCTCGGATGCTCTCATTTCCCGAGTTGTGCTTTTAAGTCGGAATGTGAAAACAACATGGACACTAACGTTACTACAAAGATGTGTTGGATTTGTATTATTAGAGCTTTCCGACTTGCGTTCACGTGCATTTTCTTTGTCAGGAAATTATTTTTCACATGCAGTGCCGGCCAAACCAACCTCCACTATTCGCCTGGTCAGGAGAACCCACCAAGCTACCTGCTATGAATGACTGGTTGCAGAGCAGTGAAAACATCTGGAATGACGCACAGAAGCCGACAGAAGGAACAGGCTGATCGTTCCCGCTGCTTTAAACCCGATTACCGCAGACAACTCAACCCCAGGTACATGTGTGGGGTGGGTTTGAGGGGTTTCCTATCACGAATCAAACCTCTGTGGCTCCCTCCGATTACCACCAGAGTGCTCCATCACCTGAGTACTAACTACATTCATGGACTACATTTCCCATAACCCCATACCTGGAGCTGATTACCTGCACACCTGATCTTCATTCCTTAGATTATTTAAGCCACTCTCACACACACTCTCTTTGTAAAGTCTTGATTTATGAAAAATTCTAAATGATTTTCCTGTGTACTGCGTCCTCAGTATATGACCCTGGACCCTGTTTTGACCCGTTGCTGCCTACCTTTGTTACTGTGCCTCGTTTACCTGAATATTCTCTGTACTGTTTGCTGTCTGCCCTGACCATTTGTGACTTTTGTGACCATGCCTCTGTATTGCCTTGTATATATCTGTTACTGGTGACTGACCTCTGTTTGCACCATGAGCAATATTGTTAATAAAGCCACACATGGATCCCAATCCCACAGATTCTGCATTACACCAATTAGCCAATGTAACTTTTAAGCATACATTTTTAAAGTCTATTCTGACACATACATGGATGTCTCTGGGCTAAGCCCCGGATATCCAATCACCCTAGAACTGCACCTGTGTTGAATTTTACTTATGGGTTGTGTTTACTACCAATTTTACATTATCAGATGGGAACTTCAAAGACAAAAAGTAGGAACCACTGATCTGTAGTGTCGAAAGTAGCATTAAAGACTAGAAACAGAGATACAGCCAGTCAGACAGAAGCAAGCTGCATAATCTGTTGCAGCCAATGAAGTGAATAACATTTTTCTGCAAAGTTTCAACATAAATGGTTTGAAAGAACTCATTTGAGCATGAGATCAAAGATTGGTTTCTTTATAAGTGATTGAAAGTATGCCAGTTTAAAATATTCTGGGGGTGGGATAATAATATTTATTCATTTACAGGAAACGGCTCTTTTTTTGGCAATAACTTGCAACAAATTATTTGCATCCCTCTTGTAATTTCCTCTCCTTCCTGTTTGAAACCTGCCACTATCAATCATCTAAATATAGATGTAAAACAACAACAAAACATTTAGACCCCTCTATCATACTACTATAGGTCCTTATTGCCAGTTGCCTACTTAATTTACATATTTTTATTTTATATATAGGTATATTAAGCCTAAAGCCAACAGAAATTTTCAAACAATATAAGCTATATTTTTACATTTTCTGAAGGAAATTTGGGAAGAAATCCATCCTACATGTAACTTTTTAAAGCAAAAATCAACTGCTCATATAACTCTGAATTTTCTTATGGATAGGATCATTTTTCAGTCGGGTCATTTTCTTTCCGGTCTGTTCCTTCCACAAAGCAGACATGCAGACATGAAAAAAAGAATATGCAGTACAGTTAATACATTTTATCTCAACCCCCCTCACTATATTTTACCCACCCTACACCCCTGCCTAGTATTCTAAAATGAGAGTTCAAAACCCTAAAACTAACAAGTCTGAATATATTTTCACTCTCCCCATACATAGAGTAAAATATCTGTGTAAGCCACAACTTTAAACAAACAAACAAAAAAAAAAACACAACAACTGCACTATTGTGAAATGGAAGGTCATTTTGTAATGGTTAGCGAATGCTTTTCTAAAATATCCACTTCACTTTGAGTAAGCTGTTGTTCATACAGTTAAGTTGCTCTCTGGGTGGGGAGAGTGAAAATGCCTTTAGATTAGTTAGTTTGGAACTTTATTAGAACTTTCTCTTTATATAAATATATAGAAATTTATACTATCAGCTGAAAACTTAGAGATATAGTCCTGACTTTCAGGGTTCCAGACTCAATTCAGGATACTAGGCACAGTTTGATAAGTAACCTGATATGATCTGTAAGTACAATGAGGGGAAAAAATTGTTACCCCTCCCTTCTTCTGGCTTTTTTCTTCTCTTTCTCTGACAGCAGCCCACCCTATTTAAACCAGTGACTCGACCCACCCTGCACTGAATCTGAACCTGAAGCTTGACCTGTTTGGAAACAAAATCGATGGAGCTTGGAAAAATGGATACTTCCCGCAGGGATGAGCCAACATATCTTGCCTGGTCCATCTTCAACACTTTTTGTTGCTGTTTGCCACTTGGAGTTGCAGCAATCATCTACTCATGCAGAGTAAGTCACTTACAATTTATTTTATTTACAGCTCTTATAAATAAATGAAAATCACAATATTATGTACTTTATTATTATTAATTATTATAATATTAATATTATTTTTATTGTAGGCAGACAATGCTAATTCACTTGGTGATGCTGGAAGAGCTCAAGAGTCCTCCAGGATTGCAAAGAACCTGAATATTGCTTCACTGGTGGTGGGACTGATTGGTTTAATTATGCTGATTGTAATGTTGGTGATTCAAAACTCAAAAATGTAAGCAACATAACCATATGCTTGTGCTTGGATTTTCTTCTTCTTCTTCTTTTTCTTTTATTTGGTCCTTGCTTTTCAAACAACATTGCAAACTATGAACTGCACTGCTCAACTCGATGATGAAGACCAGCTGGGGTTTGAAAATCAAATAAGCAATGATCGCCATACAATATTGCTTTTATTTAGTGGTTTATGCAATGTTCAGAAACTAAAGAGCTACAGAAATATAAATTTGATTTGTTAATAAAAATTGGATTTTGAAAAATATAAAAAAAAACAAGTTTTAAACTTTTTTAATAGCTTTTATTTTTTATATATAATTTCCTTTTTTTGTTAAATCCTTTTCATTTTATTTTTCACACTAATACAATGTTCATGTGAATGTTTTATGCCAAATAATGTCATGAAATCTCTTTCAGTGTGATTCAGTGCGATGAATGCAAAGTACTGTAATCACATATTAGCTACTATATTAAACATTTACATGGAAAATGTAACTGGCAAATGGCTTATATAATGTTTTTCTGCATTTACGTACTCATGGTTTTCTCCATTATGTTTATATATATACTTATATAACAGTATTATACTCAAGTCTGTATTTTTAACATCACAACATCAACTTCTATTAAATGTCTTTTCATCCTTAAAAATGGTCTCTTTGTCTAAAATTTTCCATCACAGTGCACAGAAGTGAGGTCATAGAAATTTCTGTGATATGAGATCACAGGTCAGATAGTTCTGGGAGCTCTGGTAAGCAACAAATGAGTTTCTTGTAACAGACTAAATTTTCTGGCATCTAATAGTGAGAAAGAATTTCTATGTGAATGGATGTGAGGGAGGGGCATATTTCATGTCTGTTGTCACTCTGTTATAGTCTCAGCTTGATAAATTGTATGCTGTGGTCTGAGATTAGTTTTACTAGTGTTTAATAGGCCACAGTTCTATGTAAAAGCATACACACTTAAAAATAAAGGTGGGGGGGGATAGTTTTATGAATTATTTTATTCATAAAATCTTCTCCCACATTTATGTTATGCTATTGGAATTCCATGAGAATGGGAGTGTCTGCTCCTACAGGATTGTAACCGAATTCCTTACAATCCTAAAGCTGTTCCAGATGTGTATTATATTTCAACATACTTTTGAGGGCCATACAAGCACATCCCTCGGAGTACATTTAATTGTTTTCTTAATCATTATATAGTTGTGCAGGCATTCAAAGAGCTGTATTTTATGATAAGTCTGCAGCATAACAAAATCTGAAGAAAAAAAAATGAAGGGAAAAAAATTCTGAATGCACTATAGTAAATCTGAATCTGTAGTCAGAAGTATGCTAAAGAAGATCCTACATGTAAGGATTACCAAACATTCTGGGGGTTAAGGATTATTTTGTGATAACAACTGAGTGGATGTACTTCTGACGCAAGCAGAAATGTAACAAACTGGTGCCAAGCACGTACAGTGAGCTGGTCGTTATTACAAAACAATTCCTTACTGGGTGATTAAGTGATTGGCTTTTTTCCAAGACAAAGTTCAAGCAAGACAAACAGTTAAGGGGAAATGTAGTCATCCTGTTTATTACGTTTGCATTTTGATTTGCACTTCATTTAAAGGAGAGCTGTGTGTATCCAGGGCCGCATTAACCATTGGGCTAGGCGGGGCTGAAGCCCCGGGGCCCAAGCAAGGACCCGTGATTGGCTTTGGAGTAGATTGACGGACATCGGTAGCGCCGATCGCCAAAGCCCCACCACGTCCCTCACTTTTTAGCGCTATTATTTAGTATACTATTATTATTTTATTATTTAGCTATTATTTAGTGATTATTTTTATTGAGTTTTCCGTAAATTCCATCATTACTATTAGAGATTAAAATGTCACATTTGAATTTGTTTTACCAATCAAATGCATTTATTATATATTTT
>NW_015634019.1:146284-152821 GCF_001515625.1 Sinocyclocheilus rhinocerous | reverse complement strand
GGTCATGCAAAGAACAATCTTCGATAAGTAAAAATGTCAACTATTATTCTAAAAAAAAATAGTGAGAGAAAAAAATGAGGAGAGAGGGGGAAACACGAGTTAGTCACTAAAATCCACAGCTAGTTTACTAAAGCTGATGATGGAGTGGGAGTTGTGGAACCGCAAATGGACCGGACACATGGAGCAGATAAAAACACCGCGTCATCATCCCCACAGATTTTAGGTTAGTTTGATTATTAACTTGATAGATGTAGCTATAGTGCTTTTTGAGTTTGAACAAACTCTATAGGGCTAGTATAATTTGCACTGGTTCAGCTGGCCAATCAGAGCAGACTGTGCTTGTCAAAGGAGGGGGCTTTGTTGAAAACGACGTGTTTGAGAGAGGCGAGGAATAGAGGACCTACAATAATGTACAGTATTTGAAAAATAATGTGTTTTTTGAACATTAAAGCATGTCAACATATTCTGTTACACCAAATACACAAAATAATGATCTTTAAAATAGCATCATATGACCCCTTTAAGACTTCAATGTAAACACCCAATGCTATGAGTGGATAACATCTTTGCATATGAAATGAGCATTGCATGTGGAAAATGTGAGCACTGTTCTTTCATTTCCTGTCTTGGTACGAAAGGCACCACAATGGGGTGCTGGGTAGGTGACATAGGTTATGTGGGATGCCAGTTGTCACCGAGCACACCTGAATTTGCCAACATCTGCATCACCAACTCTCGTAACACTGTTCAGTGATTGTGGCACTTTCCATAGGGACCCCATACATTAGTGTCGACGTAACATCGAACGTGACTGACTGAAAGGGCCACAACCTTGGGCTGCACTCCTAAATGGCCGGGAAGCAGTCTCGGCTCCTCAGTATGAGTGGATGCATTCCACCTCCTTTTATACCCGTGTATACAGAAGAGTGGCTAGGCATGCAAATTCCACTCACCAATGTTCATTGGCCTGTTTTTTACTACTCAGATCGGAGGCATCTCTGTTCTTTCCTTCAGGGAACGAGAGTTATATACTTAACCTAGACATTCTTCATAGAACCTTATAGAAAGGGTTCTATTTAGCACCAAAAATGGTTCTGCTTTTACTACAAGCTGAAGAACCCTGATTTGGAACTGTTTTAGAATCGAAAGTCCAGAGCTCAGTCACTGATAAACTTGTGTTGTGTGATTGACAGCTCCAGCAATTATAAACAAAGGCAGGCTTCTTTGATCGCAATAACAATTTAAATAACAGAGTGCAAAGGTGGCACAGAGGCACATCTGAAGTGGCATTTAAGTGTCTTTAAACAGAATGTTTAATGCTGCTTAGAGGTGGCAAAAGAATGCATGCACACAGCAAGGGCAATGATAACCATCTTTAAAGGTTCTTTACAGTTCTAGAACCATATTGTCCTGAATAACCCTTTAATGCTGAAATGGTTCTTTGTGTTAGAGTTAAGGGTTCTTTATTCCTGCCATTTTCAAATCTGTAACTGTCAAAGCGAACTCGTTGGATTTCTAGGGCTCAATGATTCAACAACACAGTCTGTGATACACTCTCAACAGGTATTTCTTTCTTAAAATGTCTATACATTTTAACTTTTTAGTTTAACAGTGTGATCAGCTCTGTCCTGTTAAGGATGCTAATCTCGTCTCCACTAAGTAACAGAAATTTAGAATTTAATATAAGCATTTGAAAATTGGGCCCCACTTTATATTAAGTGGCCTTAACTACTATGTACTTACATCAAAAATTAAGTACAATGTACTTATTGTATTCATATTGTATTGCAAAACACTTTTGCTGCTATTGAGATGGGAAACAGGTAAGGTTAGGGTCAGGTTTGTTGGTATGGGTAGGTTTAAGGGTGGGTTAAGGTGTAAGGGATGGGTCAACTGTGTAATTATAAATGTGTAACAAAGTTCGTAGTCACGGGAAGAAGGAGGCGTGAACCGGCGAACACTTAAACAAAACTTTAATAATAAAATAAACACAAAACAGCGAGACAGCCCCTCACGGACGACTGTCGCGCACAAACAGAACCAAATCACAAAATAAAATCCAGGCCTGTTCCTTTCTCCTCTTTCTCTGTCGTAACTCCTCCTTTTATCCTTCCGGAGCTTCTCCGTGGGACTCGAGACCGGTGAGTGGCGCAGGTGTCGTGCATTAGCATTTACTCCACCGGCCTCGCTCCGTTCCCACGGCTCTCGGCCCCGCTCCTCTCGTCACAAAATGTAATTACAGGAATTAATTACAGATGTAATTACATGCAGGTATTTTTTAAATATAAGTACAATGTAAAAACATGTATGTACACAATAAGTGCATTGTACCAAATTATTAATTTAAATGTAAGTACATAGTTGTTAAGGCCACTTAATATAAAGTGGGTCCGAAAATTGTAATATAAACACACCCAGTCAACTGTTGCATTGTCATTTTTGCAACAATTTGCCATGTCAATTAAAAAAATGAAAGTAATAAAATAATCCAAGGAGCCAGGTAAGTGCTACTCCACACTCACTCCCCCCTCCCCCTCGCTGCCCCTATACGCGATGCGTTGGTTGTCCCTTTGATGCCGCTCGTACGGAGTCTGGGAGTCTGACTAGTGCTTTCCAGCCCATCCTGCTGGTTCATTCAGACAATCAGACTTGGCAATGCAATTCAATTCGCCAGGCGTCCACCCAGGTTCTGCTGCATCCTGCCAACCTCAGTGGCAGCCAAAGACACCTTTGTCCTGTGTGCAGAGATTTTGGTCCTGCTGGTGAAGGATGCAATAGAGCCTGTCCCTCCAGCCCCTAGACTTTTTTGCAGTGGTTCAACTGAAACAGTTTCAGAGGCTCCTGGGGCATATGGCATCTTCGGCCGTGGTAACGCTGCACTGATTGATGCATATGAGACGGGAAGGAGTGCACTTAAACATGTGTCCAGGCACATTGTTGTTACAACAGATTCCTCCAGAACAGGCTGTGTCGCTGTGTACAACGGGCTTGCAGTCTCAGGCTCCTGGACAGGACCTCATCTGCAGTAGAATATCAATTGCCTCGAGTTGCTGGCAGTGCTTCTGGCCCTGTGCCAGTTTCGACCATTGCTTCAGGGCAAGCATGTGCTTGTCTGGACAGACAATACTGCGACTGTTGCATATATCAACTGCCAAGGAGGCCTACACTCCCATCACATGTCACAACTCGCCCGCCATCTCCTCCTTTGAAGTCAGATGTGGCTCAAGTCGCTGCATGCCATTCATATTCCAGGAGAGCTCAATTGTGCAGTCAACATGCTTTCATAACAGCGCGCGCTCCTGGAAGAATAGAGACATTCCCAGGTGGTCCAGTTGACATGGAGTCAATTTGGAGATGCTCAGGTAGACCTGTTTGCCTCTCACGAGTCCTCCCGCTTTTTTACTCCCTGACTGAGGGGACCCACAGCATGGATGCACTGGCACACAGCTGGCCCCAGGGCCTACATACATATGTGTTTCCACCAGTGAACCTCCTTGCACAAACCCTGTGCAAGATCGGGGAGGACGAAGAGCAGATCTTGATGGTTGCGCCCTACTGGCCCACCCTCACCTCGTTTTCTGACCTGATGTTCCTCGTGACAGCCCCTTTCTGGTGAATTCCCCTGAGGAAGGATCTACTGACTCAGAGACGGGGCACCCTGTGGCACCCACTTTCAGACCTCTGGACACTTCATGTCTAGTCCCTGGATGGGACGCGGAGGTTCTAGGTGACCTACCCCAGGAGGTAGTTGACCATCACCTCGACGAGAGCACTGTCTATGAGACATGCTTATGCCTTGAAGTGGAACCTGTTCGTCGAGTGGTGTTCTTCTCGCCGAGAAGACCCTCTGAGATGCCCGATCAGGGTCGTGCTTTCCTTTTTGCAGCAAGGGTTAAAGCGAAGGCTGTCTCCCTCCACCCTTAAAGTCTATGTCGCTGCAATTGCTGCTAACCATGAACCCGTGGAAGGGAAGTCGGTAGGGAAGCATAATCTGGTCATCAGGTTCCTTAGGGGGGGGTGTTAAATCCTCCCGGGCCCCCCTCTATACCCTCTTGGAACCTGTCTCTAGTGCTCAAAGCCTGCAAGCGCTGCCCCCGGATGAGGCAGACCCAGCCCTAGCCTTGCTTTGTCCCGTCCGAGCCTTGAGATGGTACGTAGACCGGACACAAAGCTTTAGGACCTCAGACCAGCTCATTGTCTGTTACGGAGGCTGGCAGAAGGGGAATGCCGTCTCCGGTATCCTCCTGTGTTCTCACCTCAAACGGGTAGAAGCACTGAGAGGCCCTGGTTTAGTGTCAGCTTGCTAAAACCGCTGCAGAGAGTCCGTACTGTAGACCCTGTCGAGCTCCTCCATCCCCTTGGCAGCCAAATGTGGCGGAACGTCTGGCGCCAGGCCCTCACTCAATGAATCCATGAGAAACGGTAGAGGGCTGGGTTCCATATGTAGAGACCTAAGTGGATCCCATAAGTGTAAAGTCCACAGTATAGACTCAGAGCCCGTGTTTCCCAGGCAGACTTCTGCCATTTCCAAGAGGGTTACAATCACCTCTAATCTTCCATATGCACCTAAACAGTTGTTCATATGTGTAAGCGCATCTGAAACCTCCTTCGGGAATGATGGGGCTTCCGCAACGTTCCTGTTCCAAGTGGAACGGGTACGTTTTCCCAGTGTTATCCAATCTCACTCAATGGGTAATCTCACTGAGTGACTGGTGTTCTTGTTGCGAGCCCCGGTCTACACCAAAAAGGGGGCGCAGGAGGCTTGCACAGGACACTGGAACAGGGATCCTGCATGCCAATGTGCATTGGCTCGTTTAGTTACACTCGAAGTAGATTGGTCTCTCAAAGCGAGATCCCAATTCGTCGGTCACGACGTGACGTCTCCGTTCCCTCCTTCAGGGAACGAGGGTTACATAGATAAACAAGACGTTTCTAAAAATAAGGACTACAAAAGGTTAACATGGACTTGTGGAACTTTATCTAGTTTCTTGAGCAATGAACTTTATCTATTTTCCTGGACAATAACCATGGAAATGCACAACAGTCAACAGCGAGGAGTAAGTGACATTTCACCAACTTTACAGGAGGGCCAAAATAAAAATGTACCATAGTTTGATCTGATTTTATGTACTGATTTCAATCTTTTATAATGAAAATGTGTACACACATGGATGACATGATACTCATTGAGCACCATTTTAACATTTATTCAGAAAAAAAAATCTTTTTTTTTAATTTATTTAAAAAAAGTCAATTGTGCCTTTTTGGCATCAATGTTTTATTCAATTTGTGTATAAAAACATGGACGCAACTGCTGACAACATGAACAAAACATTACATTAATGAGTTTAAAAGAAATAAAAATCCATTGTGATAAAATGAAATATCACATAAAAAGCCCTTACATTAAAGTAGTTCATTGAATGTGGTTAATTTTACTGAAATAGTAATCTCAGCCACTTAACAATTTGCCCAAATGGTCGATTGAAAAGTCTTTACAGATGCCTTCCCTTGTGAAAAATAAATATACAAAAATGTATTTGAAATACATTTATTTCATGCTATACTACACATATCACTAAATCACTGTTAAATTGGAACAACTAATTTTGTAGCCTACTTAATGCACTTTAATTGTAAGAAAGTAGTGCTGAAGTCCAACTGAAGTATATCTGATTGTGCTAAAAGTGGAACTATTGCAAGTATAATGTAGGAACACTTTAAATATCTTGCATTTAAAGACTGATATTATACAAAGATCATACAATCCTCATCAATAGAAATGTGCATTGTGCACAAGTAGTACTCCAAATAAAGTTGAATTACATTTTTTATATCAGTAAGTATCGAGTGATATGTCAGTAAATACACAATAAATAAAGGAAATAAAATGTTAATAGATTTGAACTAGTATGAATGTGTGTCATAAAGAACGTTTCAGATGGAATTGTGAATTGTACATGAAATAGTAGCCTACTCTGACTGGCTGACTTGTAAAGCTTGGTAGAAGTCCACATATGACTGCAGGATTCTGTCATTTGTTTACAGAGTAAGTCTTCCTTTTTCACAGCAGTGATCCTTGGTGGACATCTGTATAACATTTTACTCACTGCATTTCTTGTATCCTTTCCTCAGTCATCTCCTTTGTCTATGTCTGTCTGTCCCTTCTCTGCATTCTCTCTCGTGGCTAAGCAGTAACTGGGTGCCTATATGATAACATAGTAAAAAAAAAAAAGTTATATATTTTAAATTCTTTTATTTCCATACCAAGTATAATTCAAAATGTGTTTTTTTAACCTTAAACCACATAAATACATTTCATTACACCAAATACACAAAATAATGTTCTTTTTAGCAACATCATATGACCCCTTTAAAGTGTACCTGAAGTATGCTTGAAATAGTTTCACTTTAGTTTCATTTTTAGTACAATTTCAAGCTATTTTTATTAAGCACATGAATATGTAAATGTATTTAAAGTATACTTAGCATGAAATAAATGTATTTCAAATACATTTTAGTATATTTATTTTTCAC
>NW_015634019.1:138384-144469 GCF_001515625.1 Sinocyclocheilus rhinocerous | reverse complement strand
ATCGCAATATTGGTAAAAAAAAATCGCAATTAGATTATTTTCAAAAATCAAACGCACTGGATAGCTGGCCAATCACAGCACACCTTGCTTTTCAGACCGATGAGCTTTGTAAAAATCGACGCGTTTCAGAAAGGCGGGGCATAGAGGAGAAACAATAATGTACAGTATGTGGAAAATAATGTGTTTTTTTAACCTTAAACCACATAAATACATTTCATTACACCAAATACACAAAATAATGTTCTTTTTAGCAACATCATATGACCCCTTTAAAGTGTACCTGAAGTATGCTTGAAATAGTTTCACTTTAGTTTCATTTTTAGTACAATTTCAAGCTATTTTTATTAAGCACATGAATATGTAAATGTATTTAAAGTATACTTAGCATGAAATAAATGTATTTCAAATACATTTTAGTATATTTATTTTTCACTAGGGACGTACCATCAGAATGTAAGTTATTGGTTACTACCCACTAGCAAGCTACACCTCACTGACAATGAATTCAGGATATTTCATTTTCTCCCTTATCATCCAGCTCTTTGTCACAAAAAAATACATATTCAGCAGTAAAAAACTGTTTTCTTCTCATGGTTGACCTACCTGGCTTACATGTGGTGTCAGCCATTTTGACTTAAGTGCTATCCACAGGCTTTACCCACAGTACATTTCTCAGTGCCGCTGAGGGTGTAAGTGCAGTTACCCTTTTAGCACCAACTGGCTTAGTATGTTCAGAGTTGAGTCTTTTGGTTTCTAATGAATAACTCCAACATTATTAAGAATTCACTTGTGTCCATTTGGTAGTAGAGCTTTCATTTGATATATATATATACAGTATCTCTCCATTTCACCCAAAATGTCACTTACGCCCTTCTGGTTCTCACCCCTTAGCTGCAAGCAGTAATTATGGCGTCAAGCACATTAGATGAGTTTGGCAGGGAGCATCACAACTTGGTGATTTAACATGTTTCAGTCAGTGCAACTTCTAATCTTTTGTAACATTTAAAATTTCTTTACTGTCACTTTTGATCAATTTAATACATACTATCTCAATAAAAGTATTAATTAAAAAAAAACTTTTGAATGACGATAGTGTATGTTTTATGTACCATCTGTTCTAAATGGTCATTACTCATGTGATCTTGTTGGCCAAAACCACATCCTGTCCTCTATTAAACCAAACAGCGTGTCAGTGGTTATGACTGACATCTCTGATGGGCCGAGTGTTACACGAAGACATCTGTTATTTCATAACATTTACTTTTACTCTGTGTAAATAGTCCATCTACACATATATCTTCATTTTAATTTTCCAATTTGTTTTTAGACTTTTTTCAGCCTCAACATTTTGGTTGTGAATAAATTTAAACTCCACACTTGGAAATCATTTTTACAGTACATTGTGTTTAATTAAACATTATAAATTAAATATTCACATTTACTGTGCAACCATTGATGATAAAACATTTTGTGAAAACAACAGAGTGGCTGTTGCTTCACAAACAATAGTGCACTGCAATATATTATGACTGTTAAACTAAGCAAGTTCCTCTTTTTCTTTGAAAACTGAACTGTTGGGCTCCCTCAGTTGCATTTGCTGCCCAGGCCCCTCCCTTCTTTCTGATTCCTTGGAATTATTGTAACTGTACCCCCGTTATGGTGCCTCTAACTATAGCCAATGAAATGTCATTCTTTAGAACACTCCTGCCTTCTGGAGGATAATGCACTCAGCAATCCAGCTCCACAAGGCTCAAAAAATCCCCTCCCCCTCCCCGTTCAAAACTGAAGACAGTACCCAGAAAATCAGATTGCAATGTTCCTTCACCTTAATGCTTTCACTATTGCACAATAATGTCTGCACTGTTCTACATTGCTCACTCTCACACCTCTGTAATTCAAACTTGTATCTCAAAGAATGACATATTTGCACTTGGAGTGTTTCACATCTCAGCACATCTTTTACCATATAACCGTTTGTATCTTTTTCTCTTTAAGTGACCTTTTTTTTGTTTCATTGCTTCTTATTTTATGTATATTTGTCATTTACTGTAATTGTTTAATATTGTTTAGCATGGGAATAAAACAAATCCTGGTTACCAATGTTCTAGACTAGAAAGTATTCCACACATAAACATATGCATGTCTGAAACAGACCTTAATTGGTAGATTTTATTACAGCTAAAATCATAAACAAGTACCTTTATCCTTATGGATTTTTCTGATCAATAACAGTTTTCAAATTTTTAATTGAATTTACTTTGTTTGCTTCTTTTATTTGAAGTCAGTTACACAAGTACCACAGCTCGGTGCTTCAGAACATGTGTGCTGACTACCGTGTCTCAGCGCTCAGTTCAGATTTACATGATTCTATTGTTTTAAATAAATCATGTGTATTAAGTGTATGTATTGGATTACATTTTTGTGCTGTTTTGTGTAAATCAAAATGAATGTTTGACTAAGTTGTTTTTAAATGTGTTTAATTTTGCTTTATACATTTGAGGCTTGGAGGTTTTGTGTTCATAGTTCTGGAACAATGAGGGCCATTTCAGGAAAAGTGAGTTCTGAGCACATAAGGATTTGGCACAGCGCCAGTAAGTATGAATTGATTTTCTTTTTTCTTACACAGGTGTTGTGAATTATGGTGCGTTTACATGAGACTCATCACGCTTATATGGAGAATTGTATTCCGGTTATAGTCGGTTTAAAAGTACAATCCAAATTAAAATGTAAACACCTCAATCGTAAAATAAAAAATGCCCCAATCTATTGAAATTTCAATTGGTTTGAGAGGGCTGTGATAAAACTTTTCCAATTCATTCGATTGAACATGTAAGCCATTGATCGGATTGAAAACCGAAAACGGGAAGGTTTTGCTCATGTGCAATGGCTTAATGACATATGACGCTCTGAACAACTTCAAGCTGTTGTTGTTGTTGAATATAACTAATGACTGTCGGGTCAATCTAAATTCTATTTTTTATTTCAATGTCTTTAAAGTGGTGAAGGACAACATTGTCCCACAAGTGCTCACTTCAGACTCTCATCTGCAGACATCTTGTTTTAGACAACAGAAGTTTACATGTTACTGCTTTACATTTTACTTATGAACTGATGTGAGCCAGATGCAGTACTCACACTGGAATAACAATTGTCACTGGAAAGCACTTGCTTATTATAATGATTCAGAAAGTTAATCTAAATCCATACTGGGTGTGTTAAATAAGCTTTAGATTTAGGACCTTAAACTACTCTTTTTATTTTTATTTTTTTGACCTCTCCCTTAACAAAGATAGACAGAAAGGGATGGGAGGAGGTGGAGAATGAGGGGGATGTAGGACTGGGAAATCACTCCAATGTAGTTGACCTCGGGTCGCTGCACAAACACACAATGGAGTGTATGTATTCAAGACATCTCAGGCATCTACACATTTGCAGTCTCCACCTACATTTTAGTGCAGAAAGCAAGACCGCATTTTGCACATTTTAAGTACCTGATAAATCTGATGCACAGCAATGAAAAGAACAATGACCATTTTGCTTTGGGTAGACTGAAACCCCTTTCTGGTTAGTCCCGCCCCAAACTCACAGAATTGGTTGAGCTGATGTCGCAATGTTGGGCCACTTCAAGGGGTCAAGATTTGCTGGTTAGCATTGTATAGTTAATTTCCTACAAGCAGATGCCGGAATATCATTCAAAAGTATCTTTATTGACAGCCATGAAAATACAGTCTTGTATTTTATATTCTGATGAAACATCATTTTTGCAATCAACACATAAATAAAATTATGAAAAATGGCAAACTAAAACATTTTAAGTTGAAGCTCAGTTATATTGATAAGGTTTCAATATATTCAGGTCTGTTTTTGAATAAATTAATAGACCTGTTATAGTTCAATATTCAGTTATGTTGTACAGTTAAAAGACTTTATGTTGCTAGCACTGCACATGTTTGAGTGCAGATGCAATGAACAAGTAATGCCGCCCACACACTTCATGTATGTATTGTAGCCTAGATTTTTAGCAGGTTTCCACCCATACACTACACAAATTTCATAGTTGTCAGATTACTGTCATTTTCACACTACACAACTGTCTGTCATCGCCAATGTCAGTTCCAGTGTAAACACATTCCACACTAGGATTTGGATTGTAGAGAGGTCTAACCTACTAAATATATCTGAAGCATCGGCAAAGCATTGACACTTCTTTTAGGCTGCCCATACACTACACAATTCCAGTCAAAACACATTTCACACTGAGTCACAGACAAGTCCAGATATTGAATCTGCATAAGCAATTCTCTCAGATTGATAACTTGATAACTGACACTATGTGATCATCACTCACGTGAATGAGCACTGATTTGCCTGATGATATTCATAAAACGGTCAGCAAGTGAAAATCGGGCCTAAAATCATGTAGCGTATACCTGGCATTAAATATCTAGACTTTTCTGTGAGCTGTCCTGTAGTGTGTTTTGGCTGGAAATGACACTGACAGTAGTTGTGTAGAGTGAAAAGAACAGCAATCTGATGAGTCTGAAAGTCATATGGGCAGCATCTATGTTTCTCGGGCGATACATCAGTGTTTCACTCTCTTTGATAAATCACACTATGCAATCGTCACTCACGTGAATAAGCACCAATTTGTCTCCGATTTTGACCTTTTGTTGGCGATCTAAAGAAAACAGTTGAGTGAAAATCAGGCCTTAAATCTTGTATACCCGGCCTTAGATTGCATCTGTTTTGACTGGAACTGACAACATCTGACGACTTTGAAAGTCATGTTGTGTATGGATGGCATAAGAAATAATTTATCACAGCACTGGTATTCACACAGCTATTGCTCTTAGCGTTAAAAATAATAATAATAAATTCATTCAAAACGTCTCAGGTTACGTATGTAACCATGGTTCCCTTTCAAGGGAACTTCGAACTGCGTCCTCTAGGGGTCGCTATGGGGAACGGTATACCCACGCCACCATGCTGAGGGGAGTGCATGCCAGAAACCATGGCGAGCACTAAGTACCAACTCTACCATAGCCATGGGAGTTGCCCCTGGGACGTTAAGACGGCATTACATACCCCAACATACCCCAAAAACTTACCTATTAGGGCCAGAACTCCTGGGCCCGGGTAGAGCTCAAGGCTTTGGAATCAGGAATAGATTCATTTAAGGTAATACGACCAAGAGCCTAGAATCATACTAAGTCTTGGCCTGTCACACAGGGGCTACCGCATGCTCTGCATATGCTGAAGGAACTGTCTCAACAGACCCCTAGTAGCAACACCCTGTTAAAGTAGGTATCCAGAGGATACATAGGAGGAGCGGTGCCCAAGGCGGAACCGGGGTTTTAAACCACTCAGAAAGAGCACGAAGCTGCTGCGCGTAGCTCTTACCATACAGGATTTTAGAAAAGAACGCAGAGTACTAGCGTGCGAACTTACCACAATGTGGATTTTAGAAAGTGTACAAAGACTTCACGAGCACACTTACCATAAAAACTTACCTGTTAGGGCCAGAACTCCTGGGCCCGGGGTAGAGCTCAAGGCTTGGAATCAGGAATAGATTCCTTTAAGGGAATACAACCAAGAGCCTAGAATCATACTAAGTCTTGGCCTGTCACACAGGGGCTACCGCATGCTCTGCATATGCTGAAGGAATTGTCTCAACAGACCCCTAGTAGCAACACCCTGTTAAAAGTGGGTATCCGGAGGATTCAAGGTGGAGTGGTGCCCAAGGTGGAACCGGGGCTTAACCAGCTCAAGAAAGGGCATGAAGCTGCCGCGCGAAGCCCTTACCATACAGGATTTTAGAAAGAAAGCAAGGTGCTAGCATGCGAACTTACCACAGTGTGGATTTTAGAAAGTGTACAAAGACTTCACGTGCGCACTTACCATAAAGTGGATTTAAAAATACTGTTCTAAGGAGCCCTCGTGGTACTCTGAAGAGCAGCCCATAGATGGAAATGGTGCATCCCAAAACACTATGTTTGAGAAGTCATCAACTCGATCTAAGGTATAATGCTGGAGTGGCTAGCAGTAAATCTGTAGCTGAGGGAGCAAACATCCAGCTCTCAATCGA
>NW_015634019.1:137653-138372 GCF_001515625.1 Sinocyclocheilus rhinocerous | reverse complement strand
ACACCCAGTTCTCAATCGAGAAGGGGGCTCGACCTACAGCATGTTCCAATGCTGGAACGGTTAGCAGTAAGTTACCTTAGCTGAGGGAGCACAACACCCAGCTTACAACAAGAGGGGGCTCGACCTACAGCACGATCGTTAGAAATCAGAAGGGTAAGCGTACTGCAAGCTAGCCAAAAAACTGGCTAGGAAGGGCCTAGTTCGCCTGATGCTGCTGGTTCCAGGTGCTCTGGGAAAACAGAGAACTCAACTCTCACATGAGAGTAGAACGCCGAATTCAGAAAGGAGTAGCGTGCTCATAGATGACCCTTTGATAAAGGGGAGCACTGCTAAACACTACCATGAGAACAGCCCACGGAGTGAGGAATCCAACTCCTCAGAAGGGAGAGAATTCAAACCTCTCCGGAGCCCCGTTCAAGAAGCGACCTGAAGAAGCCTCTAGTCCGGACCATCAGCAAGGTGGTCACTATGAAGTCATAGAACCAACCAAAACATCATAGGTCCAGCATAGGAGACTGTAATGCAGGAAGTTCCCACCTAACCTCGGTCAGGTGGAGAGATGGTGGTTACAGGGGAATTAAGGGGAAGATAAGGGCAGATGCAAAACCCCCGAAGGAAACGAGTAGATACTCAAGTATCACTCTGATCCACACGAAAGCGCTGACGCCTTGTCTGGATCACATCCCTTAGGTCTTGCCTACCTCCCTTTGACCCACGAT
>NW_015634019.1:135764-137448 GCF_001515625.1 Sinocyclocheilus rhinocerous | reverse complement strand
GAGGGGGGCTCGACCTGCAGCATGTTCCAATGCTGGAACAGCTAGCAGTAATTTACTTAGCTGAGTGAGCAACACACCCAGCTCTCAACGAGAGTGGGCTCGACCTACAGCACGATCGTTAGAAATCAGAAGGGTAAGCGTACTGCAAGCTAGCCAAAAAACTGGCTAGGAAGGGCCTAGTTCGCCTGATGCTGCTGGTTCCAGGTGCTCTGGGAAAACAGAGAACTCAACTCTCACATGAGAGTAGAACTCCGAATTCAGAAAGGAGTAGCGTGCTCATAGATGACCCTTTGATAAAGGGGAGCACTGCTAAACACTACCATGAGAACAGCCCACGGAGTGAGGAATCCAACTCCTCAGAAGGGAGAGAATTCAAACCTCTCCGGAGCCCCGTTCAAGAAGCGACCTGAAGAAGCCTCTCCTGCAGCATGTTCCAATGCTGGAACAGCTAGCAGTAATTTACTTAGCTGAGGGAGCAACACACCCAGTTCTCAATCGAGAAGGGGGCTCGACCTACAGCATGTTCAATGCTGGAACGGCTAGCAATAAGTTACCTAGCTGAGGGAGCACAACACCCAGCTCTAAACGAGAGTGGGCTCGACCTGCAGCATGATCGTTAGAAATCAGAAGGGTAAGCGTACTGCAAGCTAGCCAAAAACTCAGCACATCAGAGAGGCGGAGGAAGGGCCTAGTTCGCCTGATGCTGCTGGTTCCAGGTGCTCTGGGTTCCCACCTAACCTCGGTCAGGTGGAGAGATGGTGGTTACAGGGGAATTAGGAAGGGGAAGATAAGGGCAGATGTAAGACCCCCGAAGGAAATGAGTAGATACTGAGGTATCACTCTGATCCGGACAAAAGCGCTGACGCCTTGTCTGGATCACATCCCTAAGGTCTTGCCTACCTCCCTTTGACCCGCGATTCTTCCTACCCCTACCCGCAGGCGGGGGAGGAGCGCGAGCCGTGACTCTAGCCTTCTGTGCCTGTCTCTGATCCTCAAACCGAGACGGGCCAGGACCCCTGGGTTGTTCGGGCTCAGACCTGGACCTTCGTGGAATTAAGGATTTGAAGGCCGCTGAGCGCGCCTTCGTCTCCCTGAACTTCTCGTCCACCGTCTCAACGGATGGTACCAAAAAGTTCATAAGGCGAAACCGGAGCATTGAGAAGAAAGCCCCTCTCTTCCTTCCCGATATCTGCCAGGTTCATCCACAGATGTCTCTCTGTCACTACCATAGCCGCAATGGACCTGCCCATAGCAGAGGCGGCCTGCTTAGTAGCACAGAGAGCGAGATCCGTGGTGCGGCGCAACTCAGCTACCTCATCAGGAGAAAGGCCCTCGCCTTTATCCAGGTCTTTCAGCAGGTCAGCCTGATATGCCTGGAGCACCGCCATCGTGTGCAACAAAGCGACAGCCTGACCTGCTGCTGCGTATGCCCTGCCATTCAAGCGAGATGTATCCTGAAGGGTCTTAGATGGCAAGGAGGGAGTTTTAAGAGATGACGTCTCACCCATAGAGAGATAGCTGGCCAGCGTCTCTTCTACAGGGGGCATCTTCTTATAGCCGTTTTTGCACATCGCCTCGATGTTGGCATAACTCGTATGCTGGAATCGATGGATGCGTGAGGAAAACGGCCTCTTCCATTCCTTCTCGATCTCTGTATGGAGATCAGGAAGAAAGGAAGGCTCAC
>NW_015634019.1:113928-135569 GCF_001515625.1 Sinocyclocheilus rhinocerous | reverse complement strand
AACGCATAGATTGTGTGTGTCATCAGGTGTCAAATAACGACGACACGGATGCACACATCCTCTAAACGCTTTGCTAGTGCTCGCCATAATGAATGAATAGAGATCGCTTTTACCACCGAAATGCACGCTTCAAACAAAACAGTCAGTGAAGACGAAGAAGAGGATGATGTGTTCTCCCAGCGCCTATTTATACTATAGTAGCACTGGTAGTGACGTCATGGCTGTAGCCGGCCAACGTGTTGTTGGTGTTTTTTCAATGTATGCTTCAGACAAGGGTCACAACGAGGCGTTCCCCATAGCGACCCCTAGAGGACGCAGTTCAAAATTCCCTTGAAAGGGAACTTCATTCACTTCAGTCACCCATAACCCAACTACAACCTCAACTCCTCAGCACTATATGACAACCACAAGAACTTTTAACATCACAGAAATGTTTAAATGTCCAAAATTACTAACCATTAAAAACTAGGTCTTTTTCCTTCAAGTACCAGTAAAATGACTACCACAAACCTTAGTAAATTAAATGATTCATTTAAATACTCCCCTACCATAAATTTTGCATCCTACTCCAATAAATATGTACGGAATAAGGTAAGCCACAAAAAATAACTGTCCACACCATTTCATCGCTAATTTTTAACTGCATGTCTTTAGTGAATCCTGACAGTAGAGAGTTTGCACTGGCACAAGCTGTTAGTAAATCTGGCCCTCACCCTTATGAGGGGCATGTTGGAAACTCAGGGGCTGTTTACATGTCACCGTTTTCAACTAAAATCTTGTTTTGGCCATTAATTTACACAATGCCATTTTAGAGGCCTGAAAATGCACGATTCCATTATCATCTCCGCGTAAACAAAATTTGTTAAAGTGGTGGCATCTAGGGTTGGGTATCGAAAACCGGTTCCATTTTAGAACCGGTTCCAAATTTCCAAGAACCGGGTATTCGATAAGACGCGTGCATTTTGATTCTGCTTAACGATTCCTGTGTTCGCATTTTATTGTGATTAAAAACGATTTAAGTGCAGGAACGGAAAGAACTTGCGCCCTGTTTGCGTGCAGCCCACACGAAGTGCAAGCGCGAGCACAGAGAACAGAGGTCACGGTACGGGTTCCCGGTTTGTGTCCGTTCTCGAACCGTTCCGTGTATTTCCACTGTAGAAAAGGTTGTTCTGGGCCAAAACTGACTTCTTTCATATTTGCCGACCAATTTGCAGAAAACTACGGCAGTATATCATCAGAAACACAGCCGTTTTTGTCTTACTTGAATGTAAACAGATGAGAAAGAAAACACATGTACAGTATTTTTAGATCTGCGTGCGTTCAGTGTTAAAGAGACAGCAGTCTAATAAACGCGCTGCCTGTCATTAATGTTAATCAAACAAAAGAAAATCATTCACTGACCTTGACTGAATATATTTAATAACGTTAATTGATTAATCTATATTTTATTTATGAAAAGAAAGCTATGCAGTGTTTTTAAACTTTTAATTACAGTTTCTGTATCTGAAATTGTCCAGTTGTATTTATGATATTGCTAATTGATTTGTTTGTTCCTATCTTATTACTGACTGTTTACTTGTCTTTAACACTTTAATATTTGAAATTTATATTAATATAGTTGTTTTTGCTGTGGTATTTTGTTTTAAAGCATAGGCAAAATTCCTCTTGCAGTGTTCTGTAGGCTGCTGATTTTTGCTCGTGTTATTCAGCTGCAACAGAATGCTTTGTAAAAAGACAATAAATATTTTACATCTAAATGTTTGACTTAATTTTATATTGGATTTTTTAATCTTATTGGAATAGAGAAGAATAAGCTAAAATTTAAACGATACCCAACCCTAGTGGCATCACACGTTACTTCAGCTCAGTTTACGTAAACTGTACTTGAACAAAAGAAAAAAAGATTTTTGCTGATTGTTCATTACCATTGGTGTCATTTTCCTGTGGATTCCGAGTGTTTGGTAAAAATGGCATTTACGGCTCAGCAGACAAAATAGTGTACAGAACAGCACAAATAAGGAAGATGACGTCCTGCGGCAGCCAACTGCCTTTAAAATGAATGGTAATGCTGATAAGTGCTTTTTTTCCCCCCCAGAAATTATAGACCTCACAACCAACTCAAACATACTTTTGTGAAATCAAACTGATTGGAAATGAAGGTACTATAGTTCCTACAGAGGTAACCAACACAAGGCAAAAAAAAAAAAAAAAAAAAAAAAAAAAAAAAAAAAAAAAAAAAAAAAAAAAAAGACAATTCGGTAAATACAGCAATTGTGAATTGAATCCAAGGGTTCTCGAAAAAGAACGGTCTCAACTTTTAGTGACAAACTCAGACCACACCCCATTTTCCTTTTCATGAGTCAATTCTCAGAAACATACACCCAGGGGGAAAGAGAAAATCTCTCACCTCACATCATTCTGGCTTACCATATACAGTACAATGCATAATATACTCAAATCACAATGAGAAAAAATAAATAAATACAAAAAAATAAAAAAGTACACCATGTAAACTTAAATAGAAATTATAAGCGTTAGTGTACAACCAAACCATCTCATTCAGAATTCGTCAGCAGTCATGAACTTAAAGAGGGAGGTGCACACAAGTGAGAAGATTATATTGTGGATATTTGCCACCATCTAGTGGCATAAGCATAGACTAAGCGCTTCCACACTGGCAAGTTTTAATAAAATAGTTTATTTAGAAAGTCTTCTCCACTCCACAAATAAATCATTAAAATAAACTTTAAAAAGTGCCTTCATGGCATTGCCACATGACTCCATAAATAATTTGTTAAAGCTCTACATAGAAATTAAGTTATATTCTAGAACACTCACATATGCCTGCATAGCTGCTCAGCAAAACAATACACTGGTTTTAAAAATAAAATCTAGGAGCGGTTCTTGCTGACCCAGTGATATCGGTCCACCCTTGGACCACAGAAGGCATAGGAGGGCCTGTAACCCTTGAAACTCTTATGAGGTGGGTATGGTCCACCTAAGGAATGCTGCTGGTAGCCCTCAGAGGCATATGGCTTTCTTTTAGGGTATGTGCCCCAGTTCTGCATAGGTGGGGGCTGCCCGAACTCACTGAACTATAGATGGAGAACAGGAGCGGTTAAAACGGCGCAAATTTAAGCAACCAAGTGTTAGAAGCATGCAAAGAGACTGAAGAGTGGTTATCTGGAATTTGTTACCTGGTAGACACTGTTTGGGTTGGAAACCGTTGGGATGCATTTAGGCTCTGGAACAAAAAGACTGCTGCTGTTGCTGCTACTCACGCTGCTGCTCATGCTGGTGTTTCCTCCCTCCTCATCTGAGGAGGTTCCAGAGTGGTAGTCCGATGAAGCTCTTTCCACTGCATTATTTATCCTACGAGAGAACTCACCATCTCTCTTTTGACCCTCCAACTGGGTAACACAAAATGGGGTTGACTTTTCACCATACCTTTAAGAAAATTAACAAATTTTCAGTTTTTGGAAGTACTACAGTGGCACAGTCGAGTCATCAAAACCAGTATGGATTGAACACTTAAGTGACAGGCCAGCAAATCAAGTGTTACCGGCATGACACCTCTCCCGGATCAACCCAAATGGTCATTTCCTTTGGTAATCCAAGATTCTCATAAACAATGTCACTCTGCCGACAAGCACGCTCAATAACTGGGTCTCTCGTTTGAGCTTTGTTCATCCTTAGACACCTAAGAAGAAAAAAGGCCCTTGAATTAGTCCAAAAAAGCATTTGATTTGCTTAAAAAAAGTTAAGCTAGCATCAAGCTGCTCACCTAAAAGCTTGTCCTTTGGTTGGGTTTTCGGTGTACCAATGACTTTTATAATTTTCAAAGAGCACTGAGGTTAGTTCCACAGCAAGCTTCTCCCTCCTAACACGATCCAGTTTACCATGCTTCTTTGCTAGTCTTGCAATGAAAAACACTGTTGCTGCAATCTCTTCCTTCATTTTTAAATGTTGAGATGTGGAGTCAACGGGACAAGCTATTTGACTTTTTTTTTCTTTAAAAATATAAAAAATATAAAATCACATAGAAACAAACAATTTGCTCATTAATACAGCTGCTTAGTAAGTAAATATCACTCTGCTGTTTTGCTACAGCTATGCAACGTCATCTTAAACACCACAACAAAAAATTCAGTCTCTTTCAGCATCAGACAGCCTTTTAATGTCTCAGGATGTGCTCATCTGTAATTAAATTAAACAGGTGTTTCAAATTGTGGGAGGAGCTTATAATATGCAAAATCAAGTCGTATATAGTCTCTAGTTCAACAAAGTGGAATTTGTTTGTTCTTCTAACTGTTTGTGTGAGCTACCAAAGAAATGAAAAATTTGTGACCTAAATTAAATGCCATGTTGAACCAATATACTGTAGACAAATATTGTAAATGAGTGTGAATATATTTTGCTGTCTGCACTCCCATTTATAAGCATGATATCGGGTTGCTTTTAGACAGGCCCGGAGATTGATTAATTTAATAGGCCTAGTTCACAACAAATAAAACAAGGACATAAGGTAGAAATATGTCTAGCTACAGAACAATTGACAAAACCTGTTCCTTAATGTGGCCTGCAAGGACATAATAAGTTTTCTTTTTTCTGTTTGCCTAGTCCCACTGGGCAAGCCTAGACCTGTCTTCACGTGGAATAAGTGGTCTCTTAGGTAACCTAGTCCAGAAAACCATTGTCCACTATAAACACTGTACAGCATTGCCTACCAACAGTTAACAACATAGATAGAGTTCAGTGTTGACATAGATATGGGCCTCAGAGGCAGTTTGCCGTCTCCAAGCCTCGTTATGCTTGACTTCTGTTTCTTTCAACCTAAGGAATGATAACAGGTAATGGCTTAGCAATGTATAGGCTACTTTAATCATTAGATATTAGGCTACTGTGGATAATAAAACTGATAATTCTTACTCTAAAACTTGATTGACTGAGCAGCGTTCGAAGCCGTTGAAATAAGCACATTCTAAGTGGCTGTTGCTTGGCAACAACCATAAACAGAGTTTGTAGAAGTATATTACTTGGCGGGAGAATTATTATTATTATCACCTGTATATGAATAGTCGGACAGTAAATAAATTAATAATATCGATTGCAAAGAAAAAAAATATTGTTAATATTTATTGAAAATAATTTTCTTAAGAGCTCATTAGTTTAAGTTAATTAAGTGCATTCCACTGATTTTACGCCGATATAGTTTCCCTCTTTGTACGGCGCTCATCTCAGTATTTTCCTGGGAGGAATAGCGCCAGAGGTGAGCGCCGTGGTTCGCGCTCAAGTGGCTCCCGCCTCAGATGGCGCTCAATTTGAACATACAATATCAGCTCTGGCTATAAATACAAACAGCATGTGGTGGAATCCAACGCAGAGGGACCATGCAAGATGATGGGGCGACACAGAGAGCTCCCGATGAGTTTCTTTAGGTAAGATTGCCTCACTTTAAAAGTTTTGAGTGCTTTCGTTGTCCGCAACTAGTTATAAGCTGATTTATTTGGCAGGTAAAGTTATCTACCCGACCTGGAGATGTGACGTCAGCAGGGTCGTAACATAGCTAGATGAACACAAACCTGAGAGTGCAGAAGCATTCCGTCAGGTGACTTAACACTGAAATACTCAAATTATTATTGTTTGTTATGCCTCAGTAATCAGTGGATATTACTTATTTCTTCGACTTGGGTATGTAAATTAGCCTACATATTTGAAATCGTTATTGTTATGCTGACTTATTTTGTTTATCTCCTTTAGGGTAACATGATTCAAACATATTCGTGTGCTGATATATTAACCTGTTGGGGTTGGTTTGTAGGCAGTGTTGTTAGCTGATTGTTTTATATAAACTACAATCACTAACCATACTGCCAACACAATGACCTACAAGGAAACACATAGCTGATACAATTATTTGATATCTGTTTTTCTGACAGCGTTTATGCGTTGTATTGGTCTATTTGTAATTTACAGTCCAGCCTTTGTGAGATGCAAAAAAAAAAAAACCCATTCTGCCAGAGAATATACTGTGTGGTCATCAGGCAGTGTAGTTAGTTGATTACAATCCTTATAGCAATCACTAACCTCACTACCAGGTGAAGGCCAGTTATAAAACAACATACAATTATATAACAATTTGTTTTTGCTGTTTTTATTTGTAATTTTTGTAATGCATACCTACATCATTCAATAAATTGAAACATATCACAATTTGTTCTAATTTGTCTGATTAGATTTAGCGATCTTTTTTTTATTTTCTGTATATGTATATTTTATATATGCTATTGACTACTTCAAAGTCTTTAAAAAGATGTAATTTGAAAGACTGTTTAATGGTTGATGTTTTTTTTTTTTTTTCGGACATTTTCCGTGAAGGCATTTTATGTATTTACGGTTCATAGCTGTAGGCCTATTCATTTTGATATAATGTTAACAACCTTGTAATTGTAAAAAAATAAATAAATAAATAAAATAAATAAATGGGGTTTTCATTTAGGCAAGTGCACATTGTTACGCAAAGACAAAACTCTATCAATATAAATATCATTTTAATCTTAAAATAAGGTAAAAAACCTTATAGGGTAACAATATTACTGTGTAATGATAAGTATGTATTGTTTTAGGATATACAGCTTTCATTGTAAATCATTCGGTCATTCATACGTTTTACTCACAAAACATATTCTACTACATTAAGTTCTAATTAAGTAATTTAAAAGATTGTCCGTTAAATTGTCTCGCCTAATATAGTACAGAAACTAACAGTTATTATTATTTTTTTTTTAATTCCCGTCAGAACAGAAGTATGGAAGTATCTCTTTATTATGTAATTCCTCACACACTTCCGTTTATATGGAGCGTTTAGTTACCTTGGCAACCGTAACACATGCCTGGTTACCTATTGCTAGAACAGCAAGCTCGCTAACTATTATGACTGAAGAACTAGACAAAGAGGTTTTGGACAGTATTGCAGAAATCGACAAACTTTATACAGTATTTGATGGAGCGTCGCAAGAAGATGTGGCATATGCAAAGGTTTTCTGGAGCTCCCTTTCCCTGCAGCCACCAATAGAGTCTCGGCTCGTTTCTGCTGACATCAGGCAGCGGTTGAAAGTTGCGAAGACCCCGAACTGTAAGTGTGACGTTCAGTACGTGCGCGTATTGCATAACATTGTATTGTACAGTGCTTAACAAATTTATTAGACCACCACCACCCAATGTAAGGTTTGTGCCACAGCTGCCCTAAACTAACAGTAGCCTATTGGTGATTACCAAAATCATTTTTATGTTTCTGTAATAGTTAATCCACACCAGTATAGGCTAAGCACAGATATTTTAGGAATCTGTCAAAAACTTGTTTAAAACTAAAGATTTTATTGTCATTTATTAAGTGAATAACAAACTGAAACAACTCTTTATTCACGCATAATAACCATAATAACTTTGGCCTTCTTTGACCTTGATAACAGCTGGTATTTTTGCTGGCATTGTTTTTATGCTTTTCCACAGTCTCTGTTGTTATTGACTGTAATTGGGCATCTGAATAAAAAATAATAATAAAGTGCTGTACTATTTTTTTTCTGCCTTTCTTGTAAAACAGTACATTCAAAAAGTCATGCATTACAACAATAATTATATTTTAGCATTAGAAACACTACTGTGACTAAAGAGCTTACACATACTGGTGTGGATTAAATAACAGAAACATAAATAATTATTTTGGTAATCACCAATACTGTTAGTTTAGAGCATGTGGCACAAACCTTGTGGTGGCGGTCTAAAAATTTGTTAAGCACTGTACATTGCAAACTTGTATAAATGAGCTGTAAAAAAAAAACATGAAATAAAAATCATAAAACAAAACTCAACAGGAATGCAGACTTCGAGGGCCAGAGTTGAGAACCCCTGTTTAAGTCTTTAAATATGGTTCAAATTTTTTGGTGGCACATGAAAAAATGGAAATAAAATCAGATAAAGATGAGTAATCCTTTGTTGTTTTATTTTTAGCCACAAATGCTACTGCAAAGCAAGCGTCATGGTCAAGTAAGTATAGAATAGGTGTTTGTGAGCGTAATGTATTTTTCTTAATCTGATTTGGCCTGTTTGTTTGCTTGCTTGGTAGAGAGGGATGATGAAATCCAGCAGGATGCTTACTTAAAGCAAAAGGAAGAGGAGAGACAGAAATACATGGAGATGGTGAGGTCTCAGTGGCACATGAACATACTTATGAATTTGATTAATTTCATTAAAAGGTTATTGTTTTGAGTAATTAGGCAAATGGTGCAAGATGATTATTTTGTAGTAATCATTTGTATACTTTGTATAAAAGTTTTTTTTAATTTGTAGACTAGGGCTATATATAGTTCAGTGTTGTTTCAATTCAGTTCAATAACTGTGTAAAGTTCATCAATTATAAAACAAGTTCAATTCAGCCATAATCAGTTCTACAGAAGGCAGTAGTGTTGTTATTCTGCTCAAGTCAGTTCATGTTGATTGAGTTCAGCTCAATAACAGTGTCGTTGCAAAATGTGTCCATTATAAAACAAATAAATTCATCTATAAAGCAGCTCCACAGAAGACAGTAGTTTCTGCATTCAGCTGAATTCAGTTGAGCTTTGTTCTCGTCCGATAGTGTCAGTGCAGTCAAGTTGATAAGTCTTTTAAATCCTATAAGAATAAATGTACTTATTTATCATTTAAAAAACAAGTCTGAAAACATCCTTGCCAAAGAACACTTTTTCAAGGAGTCGAAGCACTGAAAAATAAGAAAAGAAAGAATAATTCATGTAAATCTAAGACAAGGTGCTTGAGGGGGGAAAAAAGGTATAGAACATAAAGTGAAGTTGGTTGTTAAAAAGTAGAAACATTTAAAGCTGCAGTCCGTAAGTTTTGCCTCTTTGTCGCCATCTCTGTTTGAAAACCTGGAATTGCAGCTGGGTGCGGAATTATCTAGCTTGCGTGGATTGCGTCGGCACGGCTCCAGTGCGGATGAATCTAATGTTCTGAAGAGTATGTGTGGCAGTCAGTCACCGCACCAGTGTGGATATTTACTGTACTTCGCAATCACAGATTCTAGCCTACGTCTTGGAATATGACCCAAATAAGAATTTTCACTGTATATTGCCATCTGAACAAGTAAGTAACACGTCTGCCACGTTTGTTCTGACCAACTGAGGAAAAAAGCATTACCATAAATCTTGCTACCAATGGTGATTAAATCTAAAGATCGGTTAGCTCATATCACAACAAACCTTTCAGTGTTTCATAAACACATAATCCTTTATGGATTACAATTCGCCATCAAAATGATACATTTAATTATTCTAGCTGCTGTGAGAAAAGGCTATAAATGATCGGCCACCTGCAGGATCCTCACATGCGATAGCCTAGTAGCCGGGACAACTTCTTTATGTTTACAGAAGTGACGTAATGACGCAGCAGCATGCTCGAATTTCCGGCGAAAACCTACCCGTACCACTCAAATTAGAAAACATTATTATAAGCTAACCGTTGTGAATCGGGCTAAAGTAAGGCGATAGTTTCAAACACTGGCTGGTTATGTACTTGCTCAAATATTGATTTCGGATTATTTTTAACCAAAAATAAAGTTACAGACTGCAGCTGTAATAAAAATGTTAAATGTATAATGTGAAATGTAAATTTAGTAAAGTTTGGATTTATCTTTTTCTTTCAGGAAAATTGTGCTATTTTTATGAACACAGTGGCACTTGCTCTACATATTGCAAGCACATGGAGCTGTGGCGTAGTGGGCAGCACAATGTGACAGCTCTTTAGGGTAGTTGGAACATACAGTAGATGTGTAGTAGTTGCTGGGTGTTTAAGGGTCAGGGTAGGGTTGCACCACCCATTCGTAAGTTCTTAAATTAGAACTTTAAGTCCACAATAGAGGCTTACTACTAGCTTGTTTGTGACTAAATCTATAAAATTTTCAGTTGCACCAGTTGTTTGTAAGGCAGGACGTAGCTAGTAGTTCATGAGCTCTCAGTAAAGTAATGCATAGTCGCATAATATGACGTTTACCCTAAATGATCCAATAGAAGCCTTCAAATACGCAAACAGAACTTGTTTAAATGCTGTGAATTTCAGTTTATCCTTCATTCTAACTTCTTTTGCCTCGCGTAACTAACGGTAAAACGTCTCAGGTTACTTATGTAACCATGGTTCCCTGAGTAGGGAACGAGACACTGCGTCCTCTAAGGGGGCTCGACCTACAGCATGTTCCAATGCTGGAACGGCTAGCAGTAGTTTACCTTGACTGTGGGAGCACAAACCCAGCTCTCAACGAGATGGGGCACGACCTGCAGCATGATTGTAAAATCAGAACAATAACCCTCAATGGTGAGGGGAGCGATGCTTCCAGAGTGTGTCTACAGAAACACACTAGTTGAGTGGAGCCCAAGGTCCCGGGGTCTAAACCAACTCAGAGAATGGGAACGAGATCAATAACGTCAGACACGGGTCACGACGAGGCGTTCCCCATAGCGACTCCTAGAGGACGCAGTTCGAAGTTCCCATGAAAGGGAAATACATTTCCATTAAAAACGATACTACTTAATCATGAATAACATTAGCCTATAGGTAAGCTATTTTTATATGTAGCCTAAATAACATTCAGAATCTGTAATTGAAATATGATATAAGGATCAATAAATACTGAAAGAAAAAAAACATAAGAAAAATTCCATTTATTTATTATGACTGACTTTTATTTGACATGCAGCGCAATACAGACCGAAGCACACGTAGGCGCACTGTGGATGTGGTGTTGAAGAAGCGCTAAAAAAGAAAGTACGTTTATTAACATATTTTTCTCTCTCTTAATTTGTATGTGAGTGTAAATTAGAGGTCTACACGGGTCCAAAAATCCATACCCGAACCCGAAGAGACGCGTAAATGTGCTCCACTGAACCGTCCCTGTTATTCCTCTCTTGCCAATTTAAATGCGTAATCCACTCATTATTCCAGTTTCAAAAGTCCACTTGCTGTCACGGTGATGGATGACAAATGCGACTTTGCAGTTTTGCATTTTTTGTATCTCGAGTCAACTTGCATAATAATTTAGACTGTTTGCCCATTTGGATTATAATAACGATTGCTCGTCCAGTGCCATGGCTGCTGACGTTAGCTTTACTTATTTGCTATCATCTCTGTGCTCTCTGAGCCGAGTCTGAGCAAAAATTTTAGATACAACAACAAGACGGTTCATTCATAATATTATTAAAAAAAAATCTAAAATAACTCACATCACTCATGAAGGTATCCATTATCACTGTGCGTGTGCATTAACTCCGCCCACCCTGCTTCTGATGACGTCGCGCGTGTTTTTTTTTTTCCCCCCACCTTATTTCAAATTACTGACTCACACTTTTCTCATCCTAATTTTACAAGTTGAAAGTTACAAAACAACACACGCACAGACCTGACTGACTCTGATAACGGCCGGGTGTTCTCCGAGTCCGATCGACTCGGGTATTACACACAATGTTAAACAGACCCGGGACCCGAAGTAATAGATTGGGACCCGACCCGGACCCGGCTGACCATTTAAAATATAGCCCCGAACCCGTACGGATCCCGGGTCGGGTCCCGGGTCTTCGGGTCTCGGGTCCTCCGTGTAGACCTCTAGTGTAAATGTCAGAAGCATCATGTACTGTATGTTTAAAGGATTGAAGGTTGTCGGTTAAAAGAAAAGCATATTGATGCAGTTCATTCAGTCTTATTCCAGGTCTCCAGGTCCAGATCGAGTTACCCTTCAACTAAGTGTAATGGTGCAACGAAAAAATATTTAGTAGTGCATAAGTTTTAACTTAGTGCCCATTTATGTCAAAACTAGGCTAAGTTGTAACTTGCGTACAGCTGGTGCAACCAACCCCAGGACCACAAGCTCAATACACTACACATGTAAGAATGTCGAGTAAAAGGACCTGATTTAGTAAGGTAATTAGCACTTCTGAGAAGCAAAAACAATAAGAAAGATTGAGAGATGTGGCATAATTTAGTGATTTGAAAATGCACATTAAGTCAGATGTGTGGCCCCTGCTTCTGTCTTGATTCTCTCTTTGCTGTGAAATCTTTATTTCTAGACAGTGCATTGCAGCATGAAGAACTAATGAGCCAGCCTGTGGAGGGCAGTTATGGATCTCTAATGAAAGATGATTTGAGATCAGCGGGGTTTCTAAGTGTAGATCTGGCAGGCTGGATTTGCCGGTTTTAGAGTAGCTCTCAGTAAGCCACATAAGCAAAATGAGTCTCTGAGGAGCATCACAGATAATTTAAGATCACAACATAAAATGGAACTCTGGTATAAAGTTTTTAATGGTGCAAGCACATTTTAAAAGCAAGCATCACTATTACATGTTAATTATACTTTGATGCCAGGAATCTGAACACACTCATAACCCTAAACTTTGCCGCATAACTCATCCTGCACCTGATATGCTGTGCTTCATATTACCAGGCAGTTACTGTGCTGATTGATAGTACACTTTCAGTGCTTTCAAACAGAGGTATCCCATAAGTCTGCAGATTTAATTTAAAGGTTTCCATTGCTGTCTGACTCGTGTAAATTTTCTCGCAGAGGAGTCAATTGTAATGCTATCCAGCAGGCAGAATCCTTAAGAGCCTGCTTACCGCTCTTAAGCCCTACATTTGTGCAGTGATGAATCTCTCCGCATAGCTACTTTCTCTCCCAACACTGCACTAACCACATCTACTAATCGGATTAGCAGGAAATCACTGGTCTTGCCAATCAATTCATCTGCGTATAAGAATAAGGAAGCATTGATTTGTCCCTTTTCTGGCATTGCTGGGGCAAGAAACTCGTCATTTTGCTTTACAGACTAAAGAATCTGCACTTGCCACAGAACCTAAGCATATTGTGAGCATTAAGTTTGGGGCCATATTAGGTTATGCAAAATATGATTTTCAGTATTTATTCATAGACTTGGATCATTATAATGACACAAAGCTTCAATTCATTGAAATTCTTCAATGATAGTTGATATGTGTCCATGAATTTTGTGTTTTAATTTAGTATCACAATTTTAGGGTAAAATCATTTACATGCAGTGGTGTCCAAATGTTAGAGAAAATATCCTTTTATTTTTTTATCTCTTTTTTTTTAATGAAGATTAAATTATCAGTATACCACTGAACAGAATGTCTTAGTATTTAGTATGTGCCCCCTTAATGAGAGCAGCACTCCAGCTGTGTGAACTTCACAATATGTATAAAACCTGGATGTTCTCCAGCATGATCTTCAGCTTCAATGGAGCGTGTAATGAAGTGCATCTGACCATTTGTATAAATGAGTACAATTTTATGTATTTTTTTAGTCACCTTGATAGTGCAGAATCTTATGATATAAAAATATCTTTATTGAAATTAAAAATACTTTTTTAAAATGTTCAGTTTACTTCCCAATTAAAAAAATACCACTATAGGATACCACTGTATATGTATAAGGAAATGTCTTAGGTCATCTAGCTGGTTGCTATTTCTACATTTTTACCATCACTTTTTTGCCATCACTCTTTTATTTTAAATGGTCTTGCTGCCTGCAGTGTGACATAAATAAAAGTACATATTACATATTAATTTGAGATCATAAAAAAACTATAAGTTTAGCAGGTTACTAAAACTAAAACTATTAAGACATTTTTTGTTAATTGAAATAAACCTGAAAATAAACAAACAAACATTGCCAAGGCAACATTTCCTCTTTTTTTTAGTTTGTCAAAGCACTAAAATTACTAATATTTTTACTTGTAATTACTACAAAAATATGCATAAATGCATAAAAAAATATTAAAAATGTAATGAAAAATTCTAATGAAAACTGAAAGTACTATGTTAAAAAGCTAAATCAAAATATTAATAAAAATATAATAGTATATAATAGCTTTAGATTATACTTCAAACCTAATAACACTATTGTTGCTTGTCAGCTGCCCCAATACAGTTTACCATCTCCATGTGCTGTACTCTAGCATTCCACATTCTACATAAGCTGGTGTTGCATGTGTCATTCATCTCCTTGCATCTGAAGATAGCATGTTCAGCAGGGCAGTGGGCAGTGGGCAGTGCCCTCCCTGTAATATCTGCTTTCCCACTGTGAGTAAACAACCTGGAAACCCCAAGATGGATGGCCCTCTGGAGGACAGATCCATTTTATGAGATTACTCTTAGCTAATTAACCTTATTCCCAAACCCTCTGAATCAAAGGGTTATACATTGGAGGTTTTCAAAAAAAAATTGGCTTTGCTTTGTCAAAGAGGCTGAATTCAAAATGTTTTGAAGTCACTTTTCTATGTTGTTCTATTATTGTAATGTTTAATACAGTGTGGGGAAAATGTAATCATACTCCAGCCTGCTCTAATGTTATTTTGCCGATGCATTGTACTCTTCCACAACTCCATTTGATTTAGTTTTAGCAGTATGACAGATGTTTACACTGGGTGATAATAATCAACAGAGACATTACATTACATTATTATAACTGATTAACCTGCCATAAAATGACATTGGCTTGAAAAATGGTTATAGTGTACAAGCATGTAATGGATTTAATGAAATGACATTAAGAGCAGCCAGAAACTATGGGCGCTAAATCAAAATTATGAGGCTTGTTTAGTAAGTGCAGCTGTCAGCTGGTATACTCTGACAGCTGCTGCCTATTCAGCAGTGCTGTTATACTCTATAAAAGTGTATGTATCCTTCACCATCTTTTACAGATGGGCATCAATGAAGGTGTTGGTAGATACTTTAAATTCAGTAACTAATATGCAGTGTGCCCTGGTTGTGCATTTACATGACGTATGTATTTAGTATTTGTCTTAAACTAAACTAAAACTATTACAACATTTGTTAATTTAAATAAAGCTGAAATAAAATAAAATAGAAATTTTAGATGAAAAACAGTTTGCCAAATCAACCTTTCTCATTTCTTTTAATAATAAAGGAATAGTGCTTCCAAAAATTTAAATTGTTTTCATTTATTTACCCTCAAGTTGTTCCAAACCTGTATGAGGGTAGCCATTGACTTCCATTGTTTTTTTGTTTTTTTTCAGACTATGGAAGTCAATGGCTTCCACCAACTGTTCGGTTACCAACATTCTTCAAAATATCTTCTTTTGTTCTCAACAGAAGAAAGAAACTGATACAGATTTGGAACAAGTTGGGGGTGAGTAAATGATGACAAAATTTAAATTTTTTGGTGAACTATCCCTTTAAGGATTAAAATAACTAACTGGAAATAAATACAAAAAACAAGACTTAAACTAAGATAAAAATGAATTAAACCTGAATAATAATAATAATAAAATGACAAAATCACTACAAATGTAACTAAAATTAAAATGAAAACTGACAATATAAAAATAATAGCTAACTCAAAGTATTAATAAAAACTATACATAAATAATACTAATATAACACCAATATTTAGTAATTATAAAATAATTTTTGATTAAATAGTTTTTAATTCATTATAGTATTATACTTCAGGAACTGTTATGCAATGTACCTTGGTCCTTCATTTACTTACATATTTCATATCTGTGTTAGGCCAAGAAACGAGACCAGATTATTGCCCTTATGAAAAAGCAGAGGGATGAGCGAATTAAGGTAAGAAATATACTTGGAAAGAAGTACTTGGCCCCATTAGCTTAAAACATCCTCTCAGGTCTCTCCGTTCAGTTTGTATCAGCCTAAGCCTCATCTCGGGTCTTCTGCTAACACAGCCATTGCATATTTGGATGCTGCAGGACAGGATTCCTCAGACAGCCAAGTGTTTTATTCCTCTTCCATTCATTAGAGTGCTCTCTCTCCTTTCCTCAGCACATTTTCCCTAGAGCCTCAGCATTTCTTAGGGCACCCTCCCCTATAGAGGAGGAGAGGAAAGGAGGGGTGGGCTTCTTCAAGACTTTGATGACTCTCCGAGGAGCAGCCAGATGATTATGGGGTGGTGGTGCTTTATCCAGCCCCTGCTGAGTACTTTACAAGCCTAATACAAGCTGCACCGAAGTCAGTTGTTTTTAGTTGTGTTTATTCATTTTGGGGGCTGGGATGTGATGTTATGCATCTCAGTTTTGGCTGTATAATGTACAGAGCTATATTTTTAATGATACTGAAAAGTTTCCACGTTTAAGTGTTAATAGATATATACATTCACTTTTTTTAGTTTGAAAATATTTTCACTCAGAAATTGCTAGTAAATTTCACAAATAAAGGAAACGGCAAATAACACATATGTGAAATTTTGATGTAGAAAGACTGAAATTATATTTTCTTTTTAAACATACATCAATAATCACCACCATGTTCAAAAAATATTTTTTTACAGTGTACATACCTTACTGTTCAAAAGTTTGGGGTCTCTGTTTTTTTAGATTAACATTATTCAGCAAGGATGCATTAAGTCGATCAAAAGTGACAGTAAAGACATTTATAATGTTAAATACGATTTCTAATAATAAATCAGAAGAAGAAGAATAAGTATGATGATAAGCAATATTTCTCAAGCACCAAATCAGTATATTAGAATGATTTCACTAAAGATAAAATATAAAAATATTAATATATAATCAAACAGAAAAAAAGTTATTTTAAATGTTAATATTATTATGTATTAAATTATTAGATTATTATTAAAATTATTGTAAAGCAATATTACTGTTTTACTGTATTTTTGATCAAATAAATGTAGCCTTGGTGAGCATATCTGATTTTAATTTTTACTATAAAACAAACAAAAACTGATTAAAAATTTGATGTGCATGTTGTTATTTTTGAGTCCCTTGTTTTTAATGTCATGCAGACTTAATACAGGTTTGATGTATGTTCTCAACAGAAGGAGATGATTTCCTACCGAAACAAACCAAGAAAAGGCAACCTAGTGGAAAAAAAGTATGTTATTTCTCTTCTCTGTCAGAGATTAACATACTGTATCTGATTATAATTTCATCTGGAAAATGATCTTTTACTGCATCATTTGCAACTTATGGATACCAGTGCAATACATTTTTTACAATTAATTTTACAATGTATTACTGCATTCAATAAAGTAATAGTAATAGTGTGCTTAATAGTAATTTACTGCTGTGGACAGCATAAGGGGAGCTATTCCGTTGATGCTGCTACTGTAAATCACATCCAATTATAAAAGGGAAAAGCACACAGGCCCTCACCCCCAAATATTATTTAAACAGGTAAACTGGTAAGGAGGAAAATGGTTTGTCAGTTTGAAAGAGAGGGAAATTGCTGACAGTTTCTAACATTTTCATTATTGTATGGATTCTTAGCCTACTAAAATTGATTTCCAGACCCAGTGATGAAGGGTTATTGGAAAACCAGCGTAGTCTTATATTGAGGCTTGGATATTGATCTGAAATCTGTCTGATCTTTTCTGCTCTGTACAGACAGCACAAACCTGCATTGATTACCTGTCCTATTATCCAAAACAATTCCCTTTCTTATAAATGCATCATTGCAAAATCCTTTATTTAATGTCATGTAGGGAGACTTTAATTCGCCTGTGCGGTAGATTGGTTTCTAGCAACATTAAATTAAATGCGGAAGCTTGACACATATTACAATAATGCTCAGATTAACTTGTGTGCTGCACCTGCAACACTGCAAAACATAAAATGCATGTTCTTTTATAAAGTAAAGTCAGATCATGTTTTATATAATAAGCCAAGAGGATTTTGAAAACACCATGAAATCATTTGTGTGTTCTGTGTAGATTGGCTCCCAAGACCCTTTCATCATCTGTGGATGAGGACTGGAAAGAAGTTCAGAAGCTCCAGTAAACATAGTGATGATATTAAAGACTAGTCCCAAATTTGAAACATATAATGTGTCATTTTATCATAGGAACTAGACAAATGTTTAAGAAGTTTACTTACAATGCAGCTAGACTAGCTACATTTGTTTATCATTGTCTTAAACACTTCAAATATTAAAATATTAAGGCCAGTGAGTGTCTTTGTAATCTTTTATAAGATTTGTTGGTATCTACAAACAAAAGCCCGTGGCGTGTTCATTCCTGTCAGCTGATGACGTGTTACGACGGTCTGTGTGTTCGGTCACGCTCGCGCGTGCCTCCTCTCAGAGGATAGCTGGACAGGTGATCGGTTCTCTACTGGACGAAGCCTTCCTGGTGTTGGATGTTCACTTTTTTATTTACTTGGCTTTTCATTGTCTTGGTGAAATTACTTTTAAGGCCCATGGAAGTTTGATTAAAGGTGATCAAATGGATTTAATGAGAAAATGTGGCTGCGTGCTGGTTTTATTCAGCGTCTCCGCGTGCGCGTCAAAGCTTCTGGGCGGTGAGTTACACATTTAGGAACGAAAATGCTGCGTTCGACTATTTTAAAAGATTAAACTATAGATATGATATTTAGAAGAAAAGCTTCCCGAATAAGTCAGATCTGAGATATTATGTCAGTCTATACTGTGCCTCGTTTTGTCTTTTAAAACCTTAGAGGTTCTTATTAATAATATTTATAATATAAAAAAGATTTCTATATTCTAATATGTTGAAATTTTAAAAGGCTTTGCAATAACTTTTTTTAACTGGGTTTTTTTTCACTCACCTCATTCTTTAGTCTCGATAGATTCATTCGTTTCCTGTTTAATTAATTTGAATGAGATGCTTAAATATAGGAAGTGACTTCTTTAGAGCATGCTTTAAGAGTGGCTGTTTTCTCTCTTCACCGCTTGTAAACCCGATGTGTTGTCCATCCTCCCTGTGGTGCAGACATTTACGAGCCTAGAGGTATGTTCTGCCGCAGACACTAATGGCTTTCTCTAAATGAAATGACAGCTCCATCTCATCTCTCCATTCCTTGTCTATTTAATCAGCATAATTACATTTCATTTTTATTTTGAAATATCTACACTGTTGAGGAAAAAGGTTTAACTGGAAACACCCTGGGCACTTTTTCAATTGACTGAACATCAAGTAGTGGTCTGTTATTCACAACGTTATTAATGTTCTTTGTGAAAGGAAAACACTTTTTTTATATATTGGGTGTCCCTGGATTTGCAGATTGTCTGAAAAACCCTTGCTTTAGAAAAATAATTAAATATATACATGCGAATATGTGCACCCTAAAGGGCTTTGTGCATGCAGAAAATGAGATTTTCCATTTTGCCAAAGGAAAAAGGAACACGTTTGTTTTGTTTTTAATTTTCCAAATAAAAATTTGTTTATTTAAAGCATTCTAAATAAAAGATTACTCGGAAGACTTCCGATTCTGACTTTAGCTGAAAAATGACTCTGTTATTGTCTTGCATCATTGACAAACTATTTTCCTGTTTGACACTGTAAAGCTGCTTTGACACAACCAGTATTGTATAAAGTGCTATACAAATAAAAGTGACTCGACTTGACTTGGCTTCAATACATTTACATTCCATTGTCTTAATGTGTCTCTCAAGGCCAGCAGATATGCAAGCGTGGCACTGAGAAGCCCTGCTATAAAATTGCCTATTTTCAAGATGCTCGGCGTAAACTCAACTTTGAAGATGCGAGTCGAGCCTGCAGGAGTGATGGTGGAGATCTTCTCAGTATTGAGTCTAAGACTGAGCAGATACTGATAGAGAACTTCATCCATGAACTGAAAGCATCAGATGGAGACTTTTGGATCGGGCTCCGTAGGGATCAAGGCTATGAGGAGATAAATGGAGACTGTCCTTCTCAATACTACTGGCTGGATGGAAGCCGAGCAACCTTCAGGTGGGATCAGAGCCACATTAGACACATTTCCTTTGTAGGTGCTTTTGCTTATTGTTTTGTGTTTGTGTGCGACAGGAACTGGCACTGGGATGAGCCTTCCTGTGGGTTCGAGGTGTGTGTGGTGATGTACCATCAGCCCTCTGCTCCTCCGGGTCAGGGTGGGCCTTACATGTTCCAGTGGAATGATGACAATTGTGAAACCAAAAACAACTTTATCTGCAAGTACACCAAAGGTTGGGAAGGCATGATTTATTCAGTTGATTTCTGAGTCAATTCTCATTATAAATGATATACAGTAGCTCATTGATTTGAACAAACCCCAACACTAAGCAATAAACTTCAGCATACTGGAACTCATCCTGCAGTGTTTATACAGACATGAATGACACATTCAAATAGCGCAGCTTGGTTAAGAGAGACCTGCTATAATTTTTTGAAACAATTAGGCTCATGATTTCCATCTGGTGTACAATGAAAAAGACAACAAACAAAAAAAATCCCATTCGCTTACATTCCAGAAGAGGCCACACATCTGGTGAGCAGAATCTCATACAGTGGGGGAAATATTTATTTGATCCCCTGCTGATTTTGTAAGTTTGCCCACTTACAAAGAAATGAAGGGTCTGTCATTTTTATGTGATTTGCATTTCAGTGAGTGAAAATATATTTGATCCCCAAGCAAAACATGACTTAGTACTTGGTGCAGAAACCCTTGTTGTCAAGCACAGATGTAAGACATTTTTTGTAGTCAGTCACCAGGTTTTCACACATCTCAGGAGGGATTTTGATCCATTCCGCTTTACAGATCCTCTCTAAATCCTTAAGGTTTCTTGGCTGTCGTTTGGCAACTCGAAGTTTCAGCTCCCTCCACAGATTTTCTATAGGATTGAGGTCTGGAGACTGGCTAGGCCACTCCATGACCTTAATGTGCTTCTTCTTGAGCCACTCCTTTGTTGCCTTGTATGCCTTGCCGGTATGTTTCAGGTCATTGTCATGTTGGAAGACCCATCCATGACCCATCTTCAGTGTTCTGGCTGAGGGACAGGTTCTCGTCCAAGATTTCACAGTACATGGCCTCGTCCATTTGCCCCTCAATGCAGTGAAGTCGTCCTGTACCCTTAGCAGAAAAACAGCCCCAAAGCATAATGTTTCCACCTCCGTGCTTGACTGTAGGGATGGTGTTCTTGGGGCCATAGTCAGCATTTCTCTCCCTCCAAACACGGCGAGTCGAGTTAATGCCAAAGAGCTCAATGTTGGTCTCATCTGACCACAGCACTTTCTCCCAAGCCTTCTCTGAATCATTTAGATGCTCAGACGGGCCTGTACATGTGCCTTCTTGAGAAGGGGGACCTTGCGGGCGCTGCAGGATTTCAGTCCATTGCGGCGTAGTGTGTTACCAATGTTTTGCTTGGTGACTGTGGTCCCAACTGCCTTAAGATCATTAACAAGCTCCTCCCGTGTAGTTCGGGGCTGATCTACAGGCAAGATCTTGCACGGAGCTCCAGACCAAGGCCGATTGATGGTTATTTTGTATTTCTTCCATTTCCGAATAATCACACCAACAGTTGTCTCCTTCTCAAAAAGCTTCTTGCTGATGGTCTTGTAGCCCACTCCAGCCTTGTGCAGATCTGCAATCTTGTCTCTGACATCTTTTGACAGCTCTTTGGTCTTGCCCATGGTGGTGGGAGAGGTTGGAATGGAAAATACAGATTGTGTGGACAGATGTCTTATACACCTAACGAGCTGACATTAGGAGTAACTTCTTAAAGTGACAGGACTAATCTGTGTTCCACATGGGCACATAACCAATCTGTGGGAGCCAGAATTCTTGCTGGTTGGTAGGGGATCAAATACTTATTTCACTCACTGAAATGCA
>NW_015634019.1:90964-111847 GCF_001515625.1 Sinocyclocheilus rhinocerous | reverse complement strand
TACAGTACATGGCCCTGTCCATTTGCCCCTCAATGCGGTGAAGTCGTCTTGTACCCTTAGCAGAAAAACAGCCCCAAAGCATAATGTTTCCACCTCCGTGCTTGACTGTAGGGATGGTGTTCTTGGGGTCATGGTCAGCATTTCTCTCCCTCCAAACACGGCGAGTTGAGTTAATGCCAAAGAGCTCAATTTTGGTCTCATCTGACCATAGCACTTTCTCCCAAGCCTTCTCTGAATCATTTAGATGTTCTTTGGCAAACTTTAAACGGGCCTGTACATGTGCCTTCTTGAGCAGAGGGGCCTCGCGGGCGCTGCAGGATTTCAGTCCATTGTGGTGTAGTGTGTTACCAATGGTTTGTTTGGTGACTGTGGTCCCAACTGCCTTAAGATCATTAACAAGCTCCTCTCGTGTAGTTCAGGGCTGATTCCTCACCTTTCTCATTATCATCCTTACCCCCTGAGGCGAAGCTCCAGACCGAGGCCGATTGATGGTTGTTTTGTATTTCTTCCATTTCTGAATAATCGCACCAACAGTTGTGTCCTTCTCACCAAGCTTCTTGCTGATGGTCTTGTAGCCCATTCCAGCCTTGTGCAGATCTACAATCTTGTCTCTGACATCCTTTGACAGCTCTTTGGTCTTGCCCATGCTGGTGGGAGAGGTTGGAATGGAAGATACAGACGTGTGTGGACAGATGTCTTATACACCTAACGAGCTGACATTAGGAGTAACTTCTTAAAGTGGCAGGACTAATCTGTGTTTCACATGGGCACATCTGTGGGAGCCAGAATTCTTGCTGCTTGGTTGGGGATCAAATAATTATTTCACTCACTGAAATGCAAATAAATTTCTAACCTTTATAAAATGTGTTTTTTCTGGATTTTTTTGGTTGATATTCTGTCTTTATCCGTTAAAATAAACCTACCATAAAAAATACAGACCCTTCATTTCTTTGTAAGTGGGCAAACTTATAAAATCAGCAGGGGATCAAATAAATATTTCCCCCACTGTAGGAGAGACTTGAGGAGTGCTCATTTACCATTCACATTTTCTTCGGAAAATCTGGACATTTATGTAAAAGTTAATATTTGTAGTATTATTTTCAGTGCTATTATAGCAATATTTGATTCAAGAACTGCATAGTATATGATAACATGGTCTTCATGTGATGTTTCAGATAAACCTCCAGCACCCATCCCTGCAGAAAATGGAACATTTGAAGGTAAGCTAGGGATATTGTGCTTGACAAAATTTATTAATTTGTATATTAATATAGTACCTCTGCATAATTATTGCAAATTATTTTAAAACAAATTATTTATTTTATTTAATTTTTTGTAAAATAAGGATACCGATTGCAGTGGTTCACTGCAGTGCAGTCGTTCAACCAGTAGGGGGACCTAGTAAAGGCCTGTGCACACCAAGGACAATAACTACAACTATAAAGTTTTAATAATCGTTCTAATTCTATGAGAATAGGGATGTCACCCTTATGTTGTTTCAAACGTGTATGAGTTTCTTTCTTCTGTTGAGCACAAACAAAGATATTCTGAAGAATGTTGGTAACCAAACAGTTGACGGTAGCCATTGACTTCCATAGTATGGAAAAAATATTATAGAAGTCAATGGCTACCGTCAACTGTTTAGTTATACAAGTTTGGAACAACCTGAGAATGAGTAAATAATGATAGATTTTTTTTCTACCTACTATCCCGTCTTAAAATCATTTAAATTTAGTGTAATTAACATAATCTTAATTACAATGGGAAAAAAACAGGAACATATCAGCGTAGATGGAAGGACTTTTAAATATTGTCTTGAACAGCCCTTGTAGCCCTTGGAGTCAAGAAGGTTGAGGACCGCTGGCCTAATGTTGGATGGATATCCATTTTGTGAGAATATGAGAAAGTCTGCATTTATTGGTTTATTTGTCTGTGTTTGTTTCATACTTTTTTCTGTTTGCTGTGCTGCTATATTGATGTCTTACACCAGATAATACCATAAAACCTATTTCACATATATTACAGATGCTCTTCCAACACCCAAAATACCCAGAAACCCCTCTGTCACAGAGAAGGATGATGGCATGAGGGTGCTCGTATCTGAACCTCCAGGTGAATCTTGTTCTCACAGACAGGGTTGAAGACTGCCATGACATGAATACCTGTTAACTCAAAACAATGGGGTCTAAAAGTCTGTGATTTTTTTTTTATTATTATTTAAACCTGAAATACCAGGAGTAAACATAGTTTTATGATTTTGAAAAAAATTACAATTATTTGGTGCAAATTGAAGACAAACATTTCAGCTTCAGCACTATTTCTAGGTCACTAAAGAAATAATTAAATTAGTTTCATTGGTCATGTGACTGTACAGACGATCAGATGTTCCTACTCCTATTGAGGCACAAGCTGCTCTTTGGATCATCTCAAATCATGCTGCAAGTTTGATTCATTCAAATGATTATGCTGATAATTTGCAATAAGATCTGAACTAGAATTAGGCATATCTTCAGTTGTGGTCTCAGACATTTGGACTCCGCTGTACATAAAAAAAATGGGTGTGGAACAATTTTCAATTAGAAATTGGTAGTCAATTTCACAATTAATTACAAAGAAACAATTAAACATGAAATATTTAAGTAGAAATAGTATATAAAATGTAATCCAATAATTGTAAAAAATGTACTCCATCTTATTGGGGTTTTGTTAAGAGCTTTTTTCCCAGAATGCTGTTTTTTTTTTATATATATATAAAATCTTTGGAAAAAAACTAATATACACTGTTGTTCAAAACGTTGGGGTCAGTAAGATTTCCAGTAAGGACACATTAAACTGATCAAATGTTTTTCGAACATTTATAGTATTACAAAAGGTTTATATTCAAAATAAGCAGCAAACAGTACAACTGTTTGATAATAATAATAAAAAAATAATGAGATACTGACAATAATAAAAAATGTTTCTTGAGCAGCAAATCGGCATATTAGCATGATTTCTGAAGGATCATGTGACACTGAAGACTGGAGTAATGGCTGCTGAAAATACAACTTTGTCATCACAGGATTAAACTGCATTTTAAAATATATTAAAATAGAAACAATCATTTTATATTGTAAAAATTCCTCAATATTACTGCAGCCTGGGTAAACATTAGATACTGCTTTCAAAAATATTTAAAAAATCTTACCAACCCCAAAATTTGAACTTTATTGATCACACTTGTCACGCTACAGTGAGATAAATGCACGATGAAGGTGAATGCTAATAGTCTTTAATAAATCCACACAAAGGTAAATCCAGGACAGAACAGGCAGGAGACACACGTAGGGATGTAGTAGACCGGACCCCAAACAGAGAACAGAACACAACTAATATAGTGGAGCAAATGAGGATAATAAACCAGACACACCTGAACTAAATGACACAATCAAACATGAGGGAAAACTGGGTCACAGAACACATGAGGAATAAAAACACAACAAAAGTCCAAAGGGGTGTGACAACACTAACCAAATTCCTGTTGCATGTTTTTTTTAGACAATGTTCTTAATATCGCTTACATTGTGCTGCCAACCATACCACTTCTGCTGCTGTTGATTGTGGCGACGGGAGTTTTCTGCTTTAAGCTGTTCACAAAGAGGTGCGTTGTTTGACTGCTCACTTCACTGATCAAAACATTTTAAATTTGATCAATTTGAGAGCATACAACATCATTTATGCATGCAGGAAGAAACAACAGACTGAGACCCCTCCAAAGGACCCAGGATATTGGGCCCCTGGAGAAAGATGCAACAGCCCGAGCCCTGATGTCTATAACGTCATCCGAAGGCAGCATGAATCAGACCTGGCCGGCACGCGGCCTGACATCAAGAACACTTCCTTCCTGGGTTCTTCTCCAGACACTCCACCTGGAGATTACGACAACCTGGGAGGCAGAGACACTGAAAGTGGTTTTGTGACACTGGCCAGCACTGAGAGCGGCTTTGTGACCAACGATTTGTATGACACCCTGCAGGGCCGTGGAAGCGGGAGATATTACAGAGACCAGGGATGGATGGATGAATTATATGGCTACTGATATGAAAGATGAACATTAGCATTTAACTGCGTATTCTCCTCTAAAATGATAATAGCTGTTGGTGTCTTACCCGAGTATTTCAAAAGAAGGCCTGGATATGTGTGGACTCCAGCATTTTGAAATCTCCTAAATGTACTGAATAAATGAGAGACTGTGTTATTTTAGTATTGTTGATATACCATTATAGTTTTTGTTAATATTTTGAATTCGATTTTTATTCATATTTTTTATTTCATTTAATTTGAGCTAAACGTTTAGCAATTTTGTGGTAATTTTTACTAGTTTCTATTTTATTTCATTTTTTATTTTTAAATATGTCGATATCATTTTTAAGTTTTAGTTTATAGTTTTACCTTAATTAGTTTTAGTTATTTTAGTACTTAAATGAAAATGAGAAATGTTGCCTGGGCTGAAATAAAATATGTTAAAATAGATATACATTTGAATTTAAGTTTAAAGGGTTTTTTTCCCAGTTAATTATTATTTTAAGTATTTTTATGGTTTTAATTTTAGTTTCAGTTAACGATAATAATCCTGATGAGAGAAACTAATTCCCAGATTTCTGCAGATCTACCATCAATTTACTCTCAATCAGACTTTCATTGCAACAACATCTGAGGTTTACAGGTCACACATGATTATCAGATGTAGTTTGCCCTTTTTTTCTCTTTTTTATTTATATTATGATTCTAATTTCCATGGGCTCATATGACACAAAATAATACTAGCCAGTTTTTAATGCATCTTTAAAGCCAAATTCTGAAGGATAAACACTCAAAGGTGGTACAATGTTACAAACAAGCTGCTCAACGAATCAGAATGAGATGCTCGGATACGAGACCGCTTGTTTGCTCTCACTGGTTGGTTTGCATGACCCTGTTATGCTGCTTTTTCTGGATGTACTGTATGGGGCTCAGTAATTACACTGTGACAATCTCTGGCAGACTGTCTTTTCCTGTGAAATAATGAATGATCAAACATCCTTCAAGTTTCTTATATGCAAATATTGGAATGTGAATGCAGTGATGTTAATGAAGCCTTAATAAACAAAAACAAATGAATGAAATTGAAACATATTCACTTACATATTTAACACCATCTATAGTTATGTGCATGTGTGCTGAAAACAAAACATAATGGCAGTAAGCGTTTTTGACAGCAGGGGTCGCTCTCTACATGCTTAGAGCACTAGGAGCGCATATATACAGATGTTTAAATAAATGTTCAAATATAAAATAAAACACTTCTACTAAGTCACAAAACTATAAAATAACAAAAACAATTATGATTAATATTATTATTGTTGTTGTTGTTATATGTCTGCTTTTTATGGTGCCTTTGTCCACGTTGCGGTACACACACAAAAATAAATAAATTCCAATATATAAATAATATAAATTCCAATGTAATGATGTCAGCTGCATTTGAGAGCTTTCTCTATGCCTGTGATTTTATTTATTTATTTATTTTCACTCATTGAGCAAAATCAGTCCTCTATGAAAAACGCCTTGCAGCACAAATGCATATAAAATCCGTATTTATGATGTGGTGTCTTTATGTCGCGTGCAGGATCTTTTTAGAAATTCTAAACAATGGAATGCATTTCAGTTTTTGAAGGTCAAATGTAAGCAACGGGGTTGAATGTGTTTGTGGAGATTGCAATAGCCGCTGATTGACGTACGCAGTGGATAAGGTTGTCTTGGAGACATGCTGCTGGTCGCGGACACTGAAGCCGCTCTGTGAGATCCGCCCCTTTATAAAATCCCTTCAGCACTGACGTCAATGCATGTCGAGCGCCAGAACATCATTCCTCATGCCGAGCTCTCATTTCAGTTATGTAGAGCCCTTATCTGGAAACGAAGAAGTGTGCAGGAGCCCTTGGCACCCATATGGCCCGTCTGCATTTTAGCTTTGGCATTAGGAACATAATTGTACCCGCCACTTAAATTGCTATGTAAGAGCAGGTGAAGGTGGCCAAATCATCCACACACCTCTTTATCCAGTAGTTCACTAGAAAAACTATGGTCATGGCCGCCCAGGAGCAAAAGCCGTCGCAGCGGGCTCCGGTTCGCGTGGGATTTTATGATATTGAGCGCACGCTGGGAAAAGGCAATTTTGCAGTTGTGAAGCTGGCGAGACATCGCATCACGAAATCTGAGGTGAGTAACACACACACACACTCAATCTCACACACTAGTGTTTTCAGTGTACATGCGCTCTTACAATCGGGAAAAAAGAATCACTTTTATCATTTAAGGAGAGTATCTATAGAAAATGTGTTAAATGCCTAAATATTTGGAAGTTGTATTTGTGTCTGTGACAAATGGGACCTGCGAGATGAAAAATAGAAATTTAAAAAAAAAATGCAGTTTAAATCACATGTGCTAAGTTCTCATATATGTAATGCAATATTTGTGTTCACGGTGATTTCATGCATTTTTGAAAAGCATTTATGCAATTTTGCACAAAACAAAAATGTAATGATTTCTTCAATGTTAAGTGGTGTAACCATCAACTAAAAAAAATATATATATATATATAAAAAAACAATTAAAAAAAACATATACTCAATGTGCAAGTAAATTTAGTTGATGTATAGTATGTAATATATACATATATAATTATAATTATTATTATTATTAATATTATGTTTTCTTAGGGTTACTCCATTTGACCCTGGACAAAATGTGGCTTGCAATAAAAAAAAGTCAAAATATGTGAATTAAAAAAAAAAAAAAGGCTCTAAAGGGGTCCTCTGATTTTTGTCTCGTGACAGTATTGCTTCCTGCATACTGACTGAATTGCTGTACAGAAATGTTATTATTAAAAATATTATTATTTTAAAACTACATTTCTTCGCTACCAATCTACTTATTATAACATTTTTAATCATTTTAATGACTTTTAAATTAAACATTTAGGCATTTCTTGACATATTTTAATTCAAAAATGAAAAAAAAAGCATGCTCATCACAGAACATGTGATTTCAAGTTTTATATGAATTGCTTTTTTAATATATTTTTGAATGGCTTAATAGATCCAAACAAAACAGACAACACTGGCCTTTGATATCTAGGAGAGAGTGGCAAATCATAAGTGGAAACATTTTTTGCATGTTCAGATTGTTATTTACCTTGATTAAATACTTAAATTGTGCATTGCGTACTGTGTGTTTTATTTAATAACAGTTAAATAACTAGTTGGATCTACCCTTTGTTTCACAGGCATCAGTATTACACTGTTGTTGTGCTTTGAAAAAGGTCAGTTTACTCTCTGAACTCGAGTTGTAGAGTGACTAAGAGCTGCAGTCAAGATCAGGTCAGATAAAATCAAACAAGTTATGCAGCTTCCCACCAGTTCTCACTTAGAAGCAAAAGTGGAACAGCTGTAGATCCAGTTGCAGTTGCATAATTTTAAAAGGTGCTGTAGAGTAAGACATGAGACAGCAGTCTGTGAGCAATTTTTTTTTTTTTTTTTTTTTACTTTATTACAACTATAAAGTCTTGTATACAAAGTGGCATATGCCTAAGTGGTCTTTTGATTTTTAGAAAGCTAATAGGTCTACAATTATTATTGTTTTATGCAGCACAATGGATAATTTAAATCCTTTATTATTCTGGTAGCTGAAAATAATGAATGCATCGGTGGCTTCAAAAATGCATATAACGAAAGCTCAGTATAATTAACATTAGCATTTGCTGAATTACAGGTGGCGATTAAGATCATAGACAAGACCCAGTTAGATGCAGTGAACCTGGAGAAGATCTACAGGGAAGTGGAAATCATGAAGTTGCTGGACCATCCTCACATCATCAATCTTTACCAGGTACTGCATGATCATGCATGTGTGTATTGCGTGTATTTACAATAAATTTGTGATAATTCATAAACTGACCATGCAAGCCATTTTTATTTGTCACCTGTATGAGCATGTATCCCATGAGACTACTGTTGAATCCAGTAGTTTCGTCTGGGTGATTTACAGGTTTAGTCTTGTTATGTTATGTAAGATTTTTAGGTCACTCTGGGCCTGGATGCTGAAAGTATCAACAGCTGCCTGCGCTGTTACACAACACAAATACAGCATCAGCAGCAGTCCAATCATGACTTCTAAAAGGGGCAGTGCTCATATTGTGATCTGTCTGTCTGGTATTATACATAGAGCGTTCAAAAAATGCTCACTCTTCCTTTGGCAGAGTCAACTGGGAAAGTCAGTAACCTGTAGGAATCTAGCACATGGTCATTAGTCCAACACCAGACCCTACAAGCAGGCAAACGAAGAAACATGCCCACAAAAAAATTACCATAGTAGCAGATAGAAACACAAAGGTGCACTGATATACATTACTAGTCAATGTTCTAGACACAGCTATGTTCCACATTTTGGAATACGTCATCAAAACTATGGAACAACACGGTGGTTAATAATAATAATATGTTGATAATAATAATAATAATTATTATTATTATTATTATTATAATCCGCTGGTGTAGTTTTATAGTTTTGTTGATGGTATTATTTATTTTATAGATAATTATTTTGTATTATCTTTATCTGAAAAATATAAATATTTTAAAAATAAATAAAAACATCAGCAAAACTATAGAACATATAGGATACTACTGCTACTACTAATGTGTTTATTATTATTATTATTATTCACTGGTTCCCTTATTCACTTGTTTCATAGTTTTGTTGACATACTCTAAAATGAGGGAGGGGGGGGAGAAGTTGTGTCTAAAGCATTATTATTATTATTATTATTTAAAATAAAAGAATAATAACAAAACAACAACAATAATCTATATAGTAATAAATATTAGTGCAATTGTTTAATTTACTAATTTAAATACAGATTTATTATTGTATTCATTATATTATTTGTTATTGTAATTGTCAAGTTTCAAATTTAAAAGCATGTTTTAAACGTATGACAGCCATGTATACCGTGGTACTGAATTATTGCTACATTCATGTATCACTATATTATAATACGGTACTCCAGTGTACTTCAGAGTATGATAGCACCACCATGGTACATGTCCAAAAGACAAGGTAATGCTATAGTACTGTTGTTATTGTGCTCAAAGAGAGGACAGCAGTGTAGAGAATAATAGGCCAAACAAAGTAGTTTCACTTTCATAACGAAACACAGCGTCACACACGGAGGGCTAGAGTGAGCGGAGGCGGGCTTGAGTGGCCGGCGGGCTTGCAGCAACCACATGTGACGACCCCGGGCTGGACTCCGCTTCGTCCACGGTGAAAGCCGATCCGGCGATCCACAGCGCGAAGTTGATGTATTTCCTCAGCGACCAGCACGGATCAGCTCTAGGCATGACGAAGCAGATATCGTCCTCTTTTGGAAGGCCAAACAAAGTAGTTTTGCTTTCACAAGGAAACACACAGCGCCTTCACGACATGGCGGCAGCAACAATACTACAGTGAGAATAAAAGTTACGCCTTCTTTCTTTGCGTGAACATTTGGGCGGCGTTATGCAAATCTTCCCACATCGTGACGTAGACATGTGGGGGTGTGTTCGAACGAGCCGTTTTAGGAGGGCGTGGTTGACTCTTAACTTTTATAAAGAATATCTCTTTGGATTTGAGACTTTAGTCTTTGCAACTTTACAGATCTTCTTTATGCACCAAGAGCTTGTAACACTTCAAAGAGAAAGGAAAAATTGAAATCGCATCATATGACCCCTTTAATGAAATATTACACCTATGCATCTAAAATAATATCCATAACATATTATTGACTAAGTGTGAATCACTTGTCACCATTTTCTCCTTTGCCTCACACAAAAAAAGGATGTAGCATTGTTTTCTCACTTAAAGCCAAGCGTGAACACTTGTGACAGGTGAAAATGCTGTCAGTTTCTTGTGCTCTTGTGATTTCAGAATTGTGTGATTTGTGATATTAATTGCATTGCCATAATCATCCCATATTCATGCAATGAATAAGAACCAATTCTCTTCTCTTTCAATAGGTCATGGAGACCAAAAACATGCTCTATCTAGTGACAGAATATGCCAGGAATGGAGAGATTTTTGGTGAGTGCATCTGTTTCCATACATGTGCCAAAAAAAAAGTTAATTTCACTCTGATTCATATATTCACCCCGCACTGTTAAGTATTGCATGTGCAGTAAATACATGCCTGCAGTGGATTGAGATGGTCACACCAAATTTCTGCATATTTCATCCATCTATATCCTGATTCACTCACTTAAAGCCTAATGGGTGAGCTGAGCACAAGCTATTTTTTGTGCTGTGATGATTAGCGGTGTCACCTGTAATGGAAAAAGGTCCTGGTGATTTAGATGAGAGCTACGTGACTAAAGAAACAATCATCTCACTCATAACAGCCCCATGCAGTAACGCTACTGTCATACTTGAAAGACAGTGAATGAGATTTATAGCCTCATTAAGGGGCAATAGGTTGCCTTTGACAAAGCAAGTGAAAGAATATGATATGACAGCTGCTGCCAAAAAAAGAATAAGATAATAATTTAGAGACATCCTTGTGATTTTGTCAGTACGTCTTCAGTTATTGTGTTAGTATACTTCTTGTATTTGACGGCATGCGTACTGTGTTCTTAGCACACATATTTCAGCAGTAAAACAGTGACTGTGTTTGCAAAAGCCTACTCTTTTTGCCGTGTACAGTATGCTTGTCTGTGAATTTTCTATGTATGTGGATTACCATGAAATATTACATTTGCCAAAATGTGCAATATGCGACCGATCACACAATGTGGAATGCTGTTTCCCAGTGGTTCTCAACTTGTAGGTCACAATATCAGATCTGTTCTCATAAGGTCACGGACTTCAGTTGCATAAGATGTAACTAACCATATAGCTGTGCATACTCAGGATAGCAGAATAAGTAGGTCTGTGAATTTTTAAAGCCCCCCTTTAGTCACTTATTTTATCCATTAAGTTAAAATTCATCTCTGATAATCAAAATGACATGTCTAACTGTTTTTTCATGTGAAGATCCAGTGCAACTTAGTATTATTTAAATACATGTGCTTGACTGTTGCTGAATTTAACTGATCGCCAAGATTTGTTAAAAACAAAGTTAGACACTTCCTTCATTCTCATAGTGACGCTCTCGCTGTGTTGCATACTTTATCACAGATGAAGTGGATTAGATGCAATTTGTCAAATACACAGATGTTACAGGCATTTTCATGAAGCAACAGAAACACTTTTCAATCAGTACTTCATGTACTGCTTAATATAGTGACTGTATGTACAAGAATGAAGTTCAATATAAGCCAATGCAATTTAAATACCAAAAAAGTGAGGTCTATATTTTTTATCCGTTTTATTTGGATAAACATGACACAATATAACATTAAGATTACATGTAAGGAGTTTTTACTATCACAAAAACACAGATTTTGTGAGCTTTATCAGAAGTTAAGGTGTGAAGAATAAACACAAAACACTCGTCATCAATGAATCTGGCCAATTGTGAAACAACTGTGTCGTCCTCAGAGCTTGTGCAGCTTGTGCTGCAAACCAAAAATTATTCAGACACCAGTTATAATTTTTTTATATATTTTTACTAGTGGGTGCAGGAAACTATATTTCATTTATGTAATTGAGGATAGTAAAATAAAGTAAACTGTGAGTGAGTCTGTGACATATACCTAAAAATTCTTCATTCAGTGGACTACTAGTAAAAGTGATAAAAATTTGGGATCAAAAATTATTCAGACAATTTGGCCTGACCATGTTTTGCTTGAGTGTTATCTGACATTATCAAGATGAATTTGTTCTGACACAGTTTAACTCTGAGTTCTTGTCATATTTTATTACCATTTTCTAAACTATAGCGAATAAACTGTGATAATTTGTGAAATGTTGAAGGTGTCTGAATAAATTTTGGTTTGACTGTATATGCAGTATGCAGTAGACTGTACACTAGTATTGCATTCTGAAAATAGCCAGTGTTGGAATGCTATGAAGTGTGGAGCTGATTAGAGTTTATGACGCTATGAGTTTAAATAAAAACAATTATTTTGACATTTTGACAATCCTAAGAACGCACCTTTTGTCAAACATATCTATTTCAATTGATATTTCACTGTAATTTAAGTTGTTGCTTTTTATTTCGATGTTTAGCACTTTGCATGATAGGACTTCTAATCAACATCTTAAGTTTTATTTATTAAGCATGAACGTTGCAGTTAAACATTCTGGTCTCCATACAAGGTGTACTAGAAGTTGATTTGAATGCTAAATATCTAGTCACTCGTTTATGATTTTGGTCAAAGGTCACTAGAACTGCTGTCCAATTCTTAACACAAGATTGGTTCCACCCAGACCACAAATGATTTATCATAAATTAATACAATTACAAACATGTTATCTTTCTCCACATGGAGCGTCTTGCATTTAATCATTTTGTATCTGCAGCTGTTGAGGGTTTGTACCTGAGAGGAGGATAAAATTCTACAGAAGTGTAGAGATTAACCGATTCATCCAATGAAGTGATTCGATCATTTTTATATGAACTTTTGTCAACCGTTTGTTTGCCTCCTTTTCACTTTAATCACTTTTTCTTTCATATTTCGCTCCATTCTGGATGTTGGAGAGAAGTTGCATTTTAATTGCAAGAAGGTTCTAAATTTCACACGTCATCATGAGATTGACTGATACAGATTAGATGTTCGGTTTCCTTATACTACCTGCTGGGTGCAAATGACGCATTGTCATATAGTCAATCCATAGGGATGTGAAGCCATCTGTCAACTCAATATCATACCATCCCACACTGCCTCGCATTCGCATGCACAGCGCATCCTTTGATGTTTCCTACATGTCCCTAACACATGGGCCGTATGACGCACACATGCATACGCATGCAACTGGCATCTCCATGCCCCTGTCAGCTGATTAACTCAGAGGACTGCTGTTTTATCAGCGCTTGGCCCTCATCTGAAGCAGGCATGGCTGATAGTCAGGTCCTGTTTTGAATGCGCGGTCGGCTGTGGATGACAGGTTGGCCTTTCGTTTTTGGAGAGAATGAATAAATCCTGCTTGCTTCAGGTTGTTTTGTTGGATTTGAAATTCATGAAAAGCTGGTAGTTGCATATTTACATCAGTTTGACATGGCAAAAGGTATAGCAAACACCTGCTATGTATGAAAGAGGAGATGAGAAAATAATGTTATTAAAGGATTCTTCAGGATTTAAATTTCCCTTTATCTTTTGAGATAAAAGAGATCAGTGTACTATAAAAAATATACTGTAACTTTCTAAAAAATCACTTTCTGAACCAGTGTTGTTATTAACTACAAATATTCAAAATTGTGTTAATTGAAATAAAGCTGAAATAAAATAATATACAAATATTAAATGAAAAACTTTAGAATGTTGCTTTGAAAACTAATTGAAATAAAATAAGTTGAAGTACTAAAATTATTAAAACTAAAACTGAAATAAAAATAAATTAAAGCTAAATACAAATATTTCGAAAATGAATAATACAAATGACTAAAGAACATTAGTACAACTAAAACTAGAATAAAAAAGTGTCTAGATTTATTCATTTATTTAAAAATACATTAAAAATGCTATTCAGATATACATTGGCATGAATAGACTTCTTCTGTGATGAGCATAGTTTTAAAATATCATGGTGATACAACTGTCCTGATGAAGAAAAATGATCATGATGAAGAAAAACAAGACTCATTAAAAGAAAGAAATTCTTGAAAAGAAAACTTTATTAAGTAGTTTGGCATAATTTTTTATTGTTATTTCTTAAAATCGCTTCACTGCTTATTAATATTTCAGAAACTGTGTCACAGTTTCCACAAAAATATTAGGCAGCACAACTGTTTTTAACACTGATAACAATAAGAAATGTTTCTTGAGCAGCAAATCAGCAAATTAGAATGCTTTCTAAAGAATCACTGAAGACTGGAGTACTGCTAAAAACAGCTTTGCATCACAGAATGGAATAGATTACAATTTAAAAATATTAAAATAGAAAGCAGTTCTTTTAAATTGTGATCATATTTCACAATATTACTGTTTTACTATAATTTTGATCACATAAATGCAGCCTTGCTGAGTATAAGAGACTTGATTCAAAAACATGAACAAATCTTACCAACCCTTAACTTATGAACTGTACTGTATGTCTACAAACTTGTTCAATTTGAACTCTTTCTGAAAATGCCATAAAAGTGTTTTTTTTTCTTAACCATATGAAACTGAACATGAATTGACACTGTTTGGCACAACAACGTTTACAAACACAACTTATAAACAGACCTCAAGGCAATAATAATAATAATTTTAAATTAAAATTATATTACTTTTACATTTCAGTTGATTTCAAATAAATGTGATTAACCCCAGCTGTTCAGCTTCAAACTGATTTTGTTTACTTTTTTATATTGACTAGTCCAACATAGTAACTGGCCGTCTATGAGCAGCCCTGTTAAACAGATGTTTTGCGTGCCCCTTCCCTGTTCATTGTCACAATCTGCATACCATTTTCATGAAAAATTCATGACTGTGACATGTTGCCTAGATGTGCAGATGACGACCCAATAACACCTGATCCCTGTCTGGCAACACAGACTACCTGGCCAGCCGCGGGCGGCTCAGCGAGATGGATGCGAGGAGGAAGTTCTGGCAGATCCTCTCAGCGGTGGAGTACTGCCACGAACGCAATATTGTTCACAGAGACCTGAAGGCTGAGAACTTGTTACTGGATGCTCACATGAATATGAAGATAGCAGGTAAGAGATGTGACTTTCCTTCTTACAGTCTGGGGACGCTGAGTGAAAACATGGTGCTGTGGCAGACAGACAGGTTATAAGAAGGTGTCAGAGTGAGGCTCCGGGGGATGAACAAAGGTCTTCTGTAGTGAATGTTTTTGTAATAAAAATATCCATATTCAAAACGTAATAATCACTTTAATCTAGCTTGCACCAACAGTTGTACACGGAAGCAGTTCCGGGCGGATGACGTATGAGTTCAGCGCTGCGCATGCGGCGGTGAGTCTCATGAAAACCAATGTTTGTTAACAGGATCAAGGAAGCAAAGTTTCCTTACTTTAGCAAAGGAAAACCAGTCTCCTCTTGGCTTATATCGAAATCCTCTGACATTCTTCTTTACAAATCCTCGTTTTGTACTTCTAATTCTTGACCGTTGTTTTGTTTTGATCTCTCCCCTGCCCTTCCGCGTGCGTCACTTCTGAGCAGCGCATGCGCAGCGCTGACCTCATACATCATCCGCCCGGAGCTGCTTCCGTTTACAACAGTGAGCGCAAGCTAGATTAAAGTGATTATTACGTTTTGAATATGGATATTTTTCTTACAAAAACGCATCGATTCGCTACAGGAGGCCTTTGTTCACCCCCCGGAGCCGTGTGAGACACTTTTTTTTAAGGATGGGCACATTTTATTTCACTTCTTTGGGACTGAAGCACTGCAACACCCGCTGACTGCAATGATAGAGCTTGGAATAGCCAGGACAATTTTTAATATAACTCCGACTGGATTCGTCTGAAAGAAGAAAGTCATATGCACCTAGGATGCCTCGGGGGTGAGTAAAACACAGCCTAATTTTCATTTTTGGGTGAACTAACCCTTTAACTAACATTAACTAATGGGCCCTTATTGTAAATTGTTACAATTTTTGTTTTGGTTTTTAATGTCTGTATAGTTTTTATTAGTTTATTTCAGTTTTAGTTTCATTTATTTTATTACATTAAGGTAAACTAAATGAAAATGAGAAATGTTTCCTTTGCAAGTAGCTTAAATAAGTTTTTATATTTTATTATTATTATTATTACTATTTATTTCAGTTACCTTTTTTCTTTTTTTACATAACAGTTTTAGTTATAGTTATAATTGTTATATAAATGTTAATTAAGTAGACATTTAATTTTATGCTTTCTCATTTATATCATTTGTGCTTAAAATGTAATATAGTTGCATCGAATTTTAAGCTTTTTCTAAGAATAAAAGGTGTCATTGCCCTTTCCTCACTGGCTCTTAAACATTCCAGAAGTTAAATCAGACCTTTTTCTCACAGTAGCCAAAGTCTATCAGGGAATTGCATATTTACTCGGTGACATCAGTTCAAACTTGATTTAGTTGCACAGTTCATTCCTCAAACACAGACCTAAGTTAGAATGACCACAACTCATGCAGTTCATCCAGCACACAGTTCACTTAACTGTTTGTATTCTGCAAACCTATGCTGAACTTGCCTTGGGAAATAAATCTATTATTTTACATTATAGTTTTGTGATTACTATTAGATGTTTGGAGTATCTGAGGAAATGTGATGTATACTAGTACCAAGTATTGAGTACATGTACAGTAAATGAACATACTTTCCAAGGCAAACAATTCACTAAAAAAAATTTTTTATTGGTCTTATGAAGTATTCTAATTTGTTGAGATAGTGAATGGGTGGGTTTTTGTTAAATGTGAGCCAAAATCATCACAATTAAAAGAACCAAAGACTTAAACTACTTCAGTCTGTGTGCATTGAATTTATTTAATACACGAGTTTCACAATTTGAGTTGAATTACTGAAATAAATGAACTTTTCCACGACATTCTAATTTATTGAGATGCACCTGTATATCAACCAGATGATTAAATTGCCACTAGTTAGCCATTTGATTATCTCTATCACCCATTAACCATGAATGCTTGACCAATTGACAAAAGTGTCACCTCTAAAATCTGCTGACAGACTTGAAATATCCAAAGAGTAATGGATATTTTCAGTTTACCAATCTGAAATTTAAGTGAATTTTGTACAAAATGTTAATTCAGTGTTGTGGACATTGCATGTGTATTCATATATAGTATTGTATTTACATAAATTATTGGTATTGCATATGCAATAGGCCACCTTACTATGGATGTCATCAGCGTCCATTTAAAAAAAAAAACTTCCTGGTTAACAACATTATGCAATTCATGTGTAAAAGATCGACAAAATACTTAACTGAAATACCTGCACCTGATCTGATCTAAATTACCAGATGTTATCGAGACATCATGCGTGTGCAATGCAAACAGTCAACTTTTGTTTTGCCCTTTTCAAGCATGTAATCGTAGTGTCGTGATGTAAAATAATGACTGCAGTACAAAAGACACTGGTGGAATGGAGGACAACAGAGAGGCTTCTAACATGCTGTGCTCCATAAGTACCAGTCACTGCAGAGAATGGAGCCTTGTGCCAGACTGTTTGTCTGTGTTTATGTCATACCAAGCTAAAAGAGAGACACTGCAAATACATTACAGGGTGTTGCCATTGTGTCAGTTGTGGCTGCAAATCAATGGAGATTTGAATTTGAGCTACTGTAAAGCACCAACATTTATGATACCATGATTGTCAGATTTTATCGCTAATGTAATTGAAAATTCAACAAATATTTTTGGAAATTTCGCTATTAGTGATGGCCATTTTCAAAACACTAATTTATTAAGCTTTGAAACCTTTGCAAATCTTTCATGACGCATATCCAACTGCCAAAGTCACATGATTTTAGTAAACAAGTTTGCCGCTAGGGGGCGATCTGCTAACCCATTAACCAGTGTCTATATAGTGTTTACCTGATCTCGGATCAGCTTTATAATATGGATATTTTTAATTACACATTTGTATAATACAAAAAGAAGAGTCGTAGTTAAATTTCTCTTATTGGCCTGATTAGCCAAGCCCTTGATAAAACACAAGCCCTACAAGTTAATAAAAGAACACTTACAGACACTTCCTGTTTAATAATATTTAAATTTTTGTAGAATGCATTTAATAAATTAGCCCTATACTTTTGCAATTGATTTTTAAAAGGTGTTTTATGCACCATTTTGACCAGCAGGTGGTTAGTTAAGTTGAGTTTCAAAAATCTCAGTTTTTCCACTCACGTGACTGTTCCCTTCATTAAAAATGTTGCCCGTGGGTGTCGGCAAGATGGCCACCATGTTAACTGATTTGCTTTAGAGGAACTTTGCTTCGTAACTACCGTATTTTCCAGAATATGAGAATATAATGCAATTAATGTCAAGCACACAAAGCATGCACAAAGCAGACACATCTGAATTTGAGCTAAATGAGTGAAGTATGTGAGCCCAAGTTTATTTATACAACACATTTCCCACACATCGGTAACTTAGTTTTGGCATTTATAATAAATGTTGTTTATAATGAATTCCACTCTAATTTATGTTTGTTTTATAGGCCTACTTGTAGTTCCCTTCCGAGGGAGGGTGCTTCAGGCTTATCAGGCTGATCTGCTGAAAGTGGATAAAGGCAGGGTCTATCTCCTGATTGGGTTGAGTTGTGTCATACCATGGATATTGCTCTCCGTGCCACTAAGCAGGCCACCACTGCCATTGGCAGATCCATGGCAGCCATGGTGGTTATGGAGAGACATCTGTGGGTGAGTCAGGTGGTTATCGGGTCGAAAGAGAAGGGCTTTCTTCTTGATGCGCCCGTTTCCCGTTCTGAGCTTTTCGGCACTTCCGTCGAGACGGTGGTCGTGAAGTTTAAGGAGGCCAAGACACGCTCGGCTGCCTTTAAATCCTTCATTCCATGAAGGTCCCGGCTTCGGACTTCGCCCGGGATAACACGTCATCCTCTTCTTCGTCTTCACTGACCGTTTGTTTATGTTAGTGTTAAGCTAAACACGACTAGGAGTGCATGTTCTCTCGCCAGAGGCTTTGCTCTGATACCAGCAGTTTCACACGGCTAGTGTGCTGTGTGTGTGTGTGTGGTGAAGAGCAAGCGCGTTCAGCTCTTGAGGGAGTTGGATGCGCTCTGCATTCGTTGCTTATTTCTTGTGAGGGATAAGCATGAATTGGACAGATGATTTATATCATGTCCTTCTCAGATAAATTAATTATACTGCACTCTGGCTTGAAGTTAACCCTCCTGCCAGGTTATGCGTGAGAATGGTTATGAAAAGATCCCCCTGTTGAAGAGACGCTGGCCTGCTATCTCTCTATGGGGGAGACATCTTCTCTTAAGGCTCCCTCCCTGCCGTCCAAACCCCTTCAGGATACTTCTCGTTTGAATGGCAGGGCATGCGCGGCAGCAGGTCAGGCTGCAGCCTAGTTGCACACCATGGCGGTGCTTCAGGCTTATCAGGCTGATCTGCTGAAAGTGGATAAAGGCAGGGTCTATCTCCTGATTGGGTTGAGTTGTGTCATACCATGGATATTGCTCTCCGTGCCACTAAGCAGGCCACCACTGCCATTGGCAGATCCATGGCGGTTACGGAGAGACATCTGTGGGTGAGCCTGGTGGATATCGGGTCGAAAGAGAAGGGCTTTCTTCTTGATGCGCCCGTTTCCCGTTCTGAGCTTTTCGGCACTTCCGTCGAGACGGTGGTCGTGAAGTTTAAGGAGGCCAAGACACGCTCGGCTGCCTTTAAATCCTTCATTCCATGAAGGTCCCGGCTTCGGACTTCGCCTCCAGCCTATATCCATGAGCCTGAGTCATGCGCAGGAGCCATGGTTGGTGAGTACGATCCATTTTCATCTACTCTACTGCTAGTTCTTGTGTATTCGATGCTAGCCTTTCTCTGCAGCGCTACTCAGACCTGTTCCGTTTTCTGACTTTTAGGTTTGACCCACCTGCTAAGTCAGGACCTCCTGCTATTGACCGATTACAGTGATGGTTTCACTCATCGGTTCTGGATCCAGGCTGGTGATAGACCTCATCTTCGGCTGGGTTTCTGAGGAAGCCTCCCAGCATCAGGTCCCCAGTATAACGCTGCAACCTCAGGACCTGCGGGTCCTTCTCGTGGGCTAGTACTCTTCTGAGTACATGCTTCGTGACATGCTCCCTATCCTCTGGCCAAGGTGCGCTACTCATTTCTCACCCTGAGGGGTCTCCCGATATTTGAGTAGTTCCTTAACCTTCATGCACGTTCTCTGAGCTAGAGCTCAATGCTCCATAGACGGTCGGGCCCGTGGGTCCTCACTGTCACACTGCCCTTATGGTTAAACCAGTAATCACCCCTCTGCGGAGTGGGCTGGAGTACACTGCGTTCCCTGAGGTAAGAGGGATTTGTGTTTCTGTGGAAACCCCTCTTTTGTGCTTTCTGCTCTGAGGAGCAGTAAGCTCTATACACATGAATGGTTATTGGGTTGCGCTATTTCTTCAGATTCTATTGGGTCTGGTTATACGGGACCCACACTCTCTATCGAGATAGAGAGCATGAGACCGTGTCCAGCTCCTCCAGTGAACTGTCTCTTATTGGGCCCTGCTGGGTTACCCCTTCTGGTCGAGCTGAGAAGTGCTCCCCTCTCTGTGAGGGTTAGCTATGAGTCGCTCCCAGTATGTGCTGTAAGGGCCCGCCTCAGCTTGAGAGCCGAGAGCGCTGCTCCCGAAGAACCCCATTTGCAACGAACTAAGTGTTAGGCCCGTCTCTGTCACCTCCTTGGTCAGTTGCCTTTATGTTGGGACCCTGTTGTTCCCTTAGAAATGCGTGATCCCCTTCTAACAGGATCCCATTTCTGATGTCCCATTTGTGATCTGTCTGCCCCCGGACATGGCTGTGCTCCCCTCGCCGGTCCTGGGCAGACTGGGTGAGTCCTCCTCTCGACTCGAGAGTTAGGTCCTCAACCCTATTGGTCACTTATGTCGAGCTGGGTTCCTCTCTCTCGCTAGGGGTTGAACCCTCCTCTCTTGAGCTCTATGGCAGTGACAACAGGTTGTTGGGCCGCTTGCTGCTTCCCTGATAAGCTGCCTCTATTCGGGTCAAGCCAGGCAGTGCTCCCCTCACCTCAGAGGGTTGTCTTTG
>NW_015634019.1:90782-90954 GCF_001515625.1 Sinocyclocheilus rhinocerous | reverse complement strand
GGTGACAGGCCAGGGTCTGGTGTGTGTTTTTTAGACACCTGGCCGTATCCCCTTAAAGGAATCTCTTTCTTCTGATTGCAAGCCTTAAGCTCTGCCCTAGGCTTGAGCTTCCTAGCCAAGCCCTTAACAGGTAAGTTCTTTTAGGGTAGCTCAGGCCCGCCCTTGGCCGAAA
>NW_015634019.1:76844-90725 GCF_001515625.1 Sinocyclocheilus rhinocerous | reverse complement strand
AACAGACTTGACGTGGCATGAACAGACTAGACTCACCGACAGCGGGTTACAACTTCAATGCACGACGAAGACTATGGGAACATGAAGTTCCCTCGGAAGGGAATGTCTCAGGTTACGTATGTAACCATGGTTCCCTGAGAAGGGAACGAGACACTGTGTCCTCTAGTTTCCTTGAAATGCTTCGGATGCAAGCTTCAGACGAAGAAGCGGATGACGTGTTATCCCGGTGCCCTTTTATACTGTATTGTGCAGGGTAATGACATCATAGGCTGTCACCGACCAATGTTATTGTCATTTTTAGATATATGCTTCAGACACCGGTCACGCTGAAGGCGTTCCCCATAGCGACCTCTAGAGGACGCAGTGTCTCGTTCCCTTCTCAGGGAACCATGGTTACATACGTAACCTGAGACGTTTTTCATTCTTGTTCTGAATTCGGTTACATTTAAAAGATTTGTTGTGGAGTGAGGGAAACCAAAATACTTATAGTGTTTCTAATGTTTGTTAATTTTTTTATTACCGGTATTTTACATGCTGAATGTAATAATAAAATGTGATATACACTGATGCGATTTTTTTTGTGCTTTTCTTCTCTCGACAATGCAATTTTGACCCAGTGCAACTTATAGTCGCATATATAGATGACTTATTTTCCGGAAAATATGTTACACAAGTTAATCAGTCTCAAACTAATCAAGTTTTTTGTTGTTTTTACTTTTAGAATTAAATTCCTGTAGTACGTGTTCATAGACATAAAACACAATATCCTGTTTTATGTATGCCCTCACAGCAGACAGCCAATGAGTTAATTCTTCCCTCCCTCATGCAATCATTCATTTACGTCAATCAGTGGTGACGTACATCAATGAATCTTTAAATTATGTGGATTACATTACACAATTCAACCTGTCCATTATCTGCCGGGAGTAAAGATCAGGGGAAATGCGTCACCGCTGGTTGTCTGTGAGTAGCCACAGACCCTCCCAGAGTCTGTGTGTGGTCAGTCAGCGAGTACCACCTGCTTCAGCGCTGTCACACCATCCAGTCCCGTCACGTCACACTCATTTCCTCCTGTGCTGATTCACTAAAGATTTGATTTGCCTGCGAGCTGACACACAGCCAGGAATCTATTTAGCCATCTGGACAGTTTATGTACAATTACTTGTGTCGTATATTAGTTTGCACCAGTCAGATTAAATGTAATTAGCTTCAATATTGGATGCATAACACTATTGCTTGCTAAACACTAGGGATTTGAAGAGTCCCCTGACCCCAAGTATTACATTTTGTTGCATAACTCTTCTCAATCCAACCAAGGGTTCGTTTACCAAAAGCATCATTAGCCAACTATGGTCGCAAGTTCCATTAGCAATATAGTTCGATGATTCGGTGTTTCCTGAAACCACAGTTCCAGTGAACAACAAAATTCTGTGGTTGGAGCTACATCTCTCAATCTGTGCTTAGAAGCATAGTTTCTTGTTAGTAAATCTTTCATAGATTTACATAGATCATGCTCTTTGGCACAAATGTCATTCTATATATTTTAGCGTGTCATCAGCACGTTTTTGAAGAGTGTGCATGTGCATAAATGCATAAGGGAACCCCAGAGTATGACATGAGAGGGAAGCCGCAATGAATCAAATAAAGCAACACGATCGGGAACAAAAAATGTGAAGTGAAGTAGTCCTCAGATGCCAAGTTCAATACAGCAGCATCTCAGAAATATTACGTTGTTTAGAAATGAGCGAGTAATGTAATGATGCATTGTTCTTCAGTGGTTAAGCAGCGAGTTATGTCTTTGTACGGCAGACATACCCCAGAGCAGACAATGCACAGTAAAGAGCCACTAAGTTTTTCTTAAGTATTAAAAAAATTGACCTTTCTTGCCCACAAAATTTTGCTAATGTCAAGCAAGATGATTATACTAATGTGAGTGCTGACATTGACTTTTTATTCAAATCTGCTGCAGATTTTGGCTTTGGAAACTTCTTCCGTCCTGGGGAACCACTGACCACTTGGTGTGGCAGCCCCCCGTATGCGGCTCCAGAGGTGTTTGAGGGGCAACAATATGAGGGTCCGCAACTGGACATCTGGGTAAGAGCTTGGTGGTACAGTGACTGTATCAGATGGCAATATTATAGTGTTTTTTTTATATATATACCATACTACTTGTATTGTGCTTGTACAATACGATTTTTGAGTACCATATTCATGTACGATGGTATTTACATTGTTACAGTAAAATGTAAACTGTATTATTGCACAGTTCTACATACAGTGCACTCATGTAAGGCAATATACAGCAAATCTCAATCTCTGATTTTATTATTGTGTCGCAAAATGTAACTATATTATCTGCATACATACTGTATATTCCTGTAGATCGATATACAGTTTAGCATATCTCAACTGCTTGATTGCTTGTATCATTGCAAAATGAAAATTATATTATCGTCCAGCTCCAATCTGTTAAATTCAACTATAAAGTATGAAAATATTAGTATATTGTAAACATTAACATCATGATTTTCTGTGAAGCTGCTTTAAAACAATGTGTATTGTGAAAAGCGTTATACAAATAAATTGAACTTGACTTAAAATGGTTCTCTAAAGAATAACATGGAATTATCATGGTACACGTCCACAAAACCATGGTATTACAATGGAACCGTGTTCAAAAAAGCGTGTTATGACCTCATGGCATTAAACTAATATGTACATACTGTAGACAGCTGTCAAAATTATTGCCATTTGTTGATTTATGTTCTCCCAGTACAGTCAGAACAGAGAATTGTGTCAACAACTAATGGTAATTCAGTTGATTGAAAACATAATTGTTATTTCCTGTATTCTGTGTGGGTGGTCCTTTATTCTAGTTCTAGGCAGATTTTTATGTTTATTTATTGATTTTCTGTGCATGTGTGTGTCACGCAGAGTATGGGGGTGGTTTTGTACGTGTTAGTGTGTGGCACTCTTCCATTTGATGGTCCTAGCCTTCCTGTCCTCAGACAGAGGGTCCTGGAGGGCCGTTTCCGCATCCCCTACTTCATGAGTGAGGGTGAGGAAGTTCATCCATCCTTTTAGTTGTCATGAATAAACAATAAGCAGTGCTGGGGATTACATGCTATGTAATCAGATTTTTAGAAATAGTGATAATAGTATTGTTACTCTGTGAAGTTTCCGAAGGAAATGTCTTTGTCTTTTAAGCTCATTGCATTCCCTATATCCTCTATCAGACTGTGAGCACCTGATCAGGAAGATGTTGGTTCTAGATCCAGCCAAGCGTTTGTCCCTGAGTCAGATCAAAGAACATCGCTGGATGGTGCAGGAGGTCCCGTCCCAGCGGCCCGTGCTGTATAGACAGGGTCTGCCATGTGTGAGCAAATTAGGCTTGGGTGAACACAGTGAGCAGGTGCTCCGACTCATGCACAGCCTGGGCATCGACCAGCAGAAGACCATTGAGGTCAGCTGATCAGCTTTTACTTGGCCAGGATTTAGAATGTGTTCAAATTCTAGTTCAGTTCTTGCATCTAAACTGAATTTGAATTAAGGTTGCGAACAGGATGTAGAACTGTAATTACAATTAGAATGTAAGAATTGAATTGAAATTGAACTGGAGTGAAATTCAAAGAAATTCTGTATGTGTTCATACTTTAAATGATAGTAATAATTGATGTTTACAATAGCCACCTATGGAATTTTGTTTCTGTGGAAGATCACTCATTTCCCCAAATTCTTTAATTTACTCAGAAAGGTTGGTGAATAGATCTACCATTAAAATATTTTGGAAAAATATGTATAAATTAATATATATGTTTTATATTAGTTTTAAGTGTTATTTTGGACAATATTTACACATTTTTGTAAAAAAAAAAAAAAAAAAGGCAATAAACATTCTTAATTATTAAAAAATAAATAGTATTATTATTTATGTTTTGTCACAAAACTTCTTATAAATCACACTCATGAGTCAATTCTTCAATTCTGAACTCTAGTAATGGTTTGGGCTTTGGGTTTCCTAAAATAATTTCTCCTCTGATTTGCATATTAGATTATTTCAAACAACAGCCCTTCAGAATATTTCCAAAACATACTGATAGAAATTTGACATTTGCCAGAGTTCTCTTTCCTTTTCTGTCTTGTTCTTCAAAAACTCTTGCTTTTCCTGTCACAGTCTCTTCAGAACAAAAGCTATAACCATTTTGCTGCTATCTACTACCTGCTTGTGGAGCGGTTGAAAGCGCATCGCAGCAGTTTCCCTGTGGAACAGCGTTTGCACGCCAGCCAGCGCCGCCCTAGCACCATCGCTGAGCAGACTGTTGTCAAGGTAACCCCATCTGTGAAGTCTACCCAGACATATTGAAATGGCGTTGGTATAAAAATGTAAATATTGGAATCATGAGGAAAAAAACCAGCCATCCTTCTTTCAGTTTAACCTCTACGACCATAAACCACAGAAACACGCTTTTTTGTCTTGGTGTATTGTTAACACCTTTTAGGATCCTTTTTATGGACTCATCAACATATTCAAACAGTATCCGATGGTAATACCATGGTACAAAGTCTGTGACTATGAAAACTTAAAAACAGTACCAAGGTACAGCCATGATAGCTGCAATTCCATGATATTATTACCATTGTTCTTATTGGTATATGCATTCATATTCTGTTACAGACCATTGCGGTTCCCTCCCAAGCGGGTGTCCTGCCGCAGGCAGCACGTCACCTGCGTTCACCTGTTCTGTTGCAGTCCACCACAGACACATTTACCTTCCCACAAACCCCTGCTTCCCCAGATCAGACGCTCATGGAGGAAGACGTGGCCACTCCCAAGGTCAGTTATGTTTCAGATGAAGTGAGCAGCAAAATAAGGTTATTAAATAGATTGTTATGGCACAGAGAGAAATCTCTCATCCTCTTTTCGGGCTTGAGGCTATATTTCGTAAGCTCTGCCTGCGTGTTTTAAATAGCAGCGTTACTCATTGGCGCTGCTGTATGACGGCAATAAGAGCTTTTGTCTGCAGCGTGTGAAGTTCCTCTGCCTGCGTGTCAGCCTGATCTCTTTCTCATTACTCACCCGCAGTATCTCAGCAGCACTTCAGCCTCCTAAAATAACACCTGCTTATATATTAAATAATAAAAAAACGCTCTTTATGATTTCAGCGCTTGGTGTAACCATTGGTGCTTTGCGTCAGTGTAGATATCTCAAGCACTTATTGCTACTCATTCATAAATGAATGACTCAGACAGAGACAGGGGAATTTATATTATATCTGGGACTGGGTGATATGACATTATGTTCTGCATGACACCGGGAATATGTCAACCTGCAGAGGTTTTGCTGTAGGGCCTACTTTTTTTCTAAAGTGATAGTTTGCGTGGCTATCAGAGTGCTTTGCACTTAAGAGTAATGGAGAAATGTGAAAATACGTCAATTACGGGACTTTTCGTCCATTTCTAGTAGCTTTGAGTTCACTTAAATCCTAGTGCACATTTTTGATGAACCATGTACCATGAACTAATGTAGTATATATATATATATATATATGTGTGTGTGTGTGGCTATTATATTTGAATTAATTATATAACGCATACGATAATTATATTTTTTTTTCAGTTTAACGGAGTTAAAAATATTTAACGCAATGTTATTAAAGTGCTATATCATATTAAATCACAAATGAAACTACGAGTATGCAATGTCATAGTTATGTCATCAGTTAAGCAATGAAGTTACCAAAAAAGGCGATTAAAGCTGCCTTAAAACTGCATGCATGCAAGTATTTGTTATATGAGTCACATTTAAGAACATGCAGTGGTTTTCAAAACTGTCCTGGAGCAGCCCAGCTCTGTCTCCCTCATCTAACTCCCGATTCAACCCGTCAGCTCATTAATAGAGACTTTAAGAGCTGGGGTGGGTCACAAAAGGTAAAGAGTTGTAAGAAAATACGATGCGTGTCAGATCTGCGTCATGTTCAGCAGCGGCAGCTCTTAAAGCATCCAAAATAACCTAATAACCAGCTGCTGTGATGTCTGTTAATCAAAGAACAAAAGAAAAAAGAGCTTTAAGGATTCATCTATATTTCATTTAGAGTTTAGTGTTTGATAACATTATTCAATTTATGTATATTGCCTACTTGCTGAAGGGCACAGGTAGCTAAATATGACATTTATTATAATGGGTTTATGTGAAGATTGTTCTAAGTTCACTTGAAGTTGTTATTTTTCAAAGTCTAATCAATGTTAAAATTGATAACTCTCAACTATAGCTACTGTAAAGTTGAATGGTTATATTCAGTGGTTAAATATTAAGGGGAAAAAAATTCCTAAAGACATCAGTAATATTGGTATCAGTCATACTCACCTTCAGACATAAAAAAATATATATTTAAAAAAATTAATGTTAGGTGGGATGGTTAGGTGGGAAACTAATAATAATAATAATAATAATAATAATATAAAAAATGTATTAAATGAGATGAAGCACTTAAAAAAATAGTTTCACTGCATTGTCTGAAATATTATTATTATTTAATTATTGTTATTATGATTATTTAATATATAAACTATTTAAATTTTTTTGTCTTTTAAATATTTAATATTTTAAGTATTTACTGCATTGTTCAAAATATGATTATTATGAATAATTATTCAAATATAAACCATTTTTCTTCAAATTTCCAGCAAAACAAACTATTATGCAATATACTCATACCATGATCTAAAACATTGCTCATGCTGCACACCCTTGTTGAACATGGGGAAACACATAGGCTGCATTTCAGCTGCACACCCTGTTATTTGCAGCCTGTTGTTACAGTAACGCCAGCATGTCAGGTTTTCGGCCTGCTGTTACACATCAGCATGGCCCTGTGTTTGTAAATGCCCCTGATGTGCCACCCATGTGATCAGTGCTGGTTGTTCACTCCACTTGTGAGAAGTGTGACTACATTTGTCACCGTGGCTGTTGCAAGGCAATCTCCGTAGCTACTGTTCTTGACATGCAGCGTTGACTCGTCCTGTGGGGACTCTGCCGTATACATACCAATTTGCCCTCTAACAGGTCTTTTCTGTTCAGTTGGCGCTTGCAATACCAAGGTCAAGAGCTTAATTCCCAGGGAACAAACACACTTTTAAAAGTAGTCCTTAAATGGGCTTTGAGCTGTTGTTAAACCGTCTGCCAAAGGAATAAATGTAAATGTTTGTTTTATAAAGAAAGGGACGCGTGATAAGTCATTCATTGAGCCTCAGCACCTGTGGAGCTGAACAGATGGCAATCTAGGGATCTCTTTAAACACGTTGAGGTCACGCTCTCATAAACTTATTTCAATTGGCTTATTGTAATTCAGGAAAGCTGCCAGTCGCCTGTGGACATTTCAACAGAGCAAAATTACATAATTTCTCATAAATGAAACGGATGACACGGACATGGTCTTCACTTATAAAAATAAAGCTTCCAAAAGGGTGTTTTTGCAGTGATGCCATAGGGGGAAAAAACATTTTGGGTTCCCAAAACAACACTTTAGTGAACAGTTCTTAAAAGAAGCATATTTTTTCTTAGTGTAAAGAACATTTTAATAATTTAAAGAATCTTTTGTACACTGAAAAGTTTCCATGGATGTTTAAAGTTTCTTCACGCCAATAACCTTATTGTAACCTAATTGTAAGAGAGTGTAACAGAAAAGAGGATCAATTTTATGAGCAAAAGAGTAGAATAGAATAACTGTCCATATAATGTATATTTGCTCTACAAATATATTGTATTTGTTGATATCGAAGTAAAATAAGAACATTCAATAATGATTTGGAAGGATATTGGCCATTGATAGAAATACACTTTTGATTTAATTATTATCAAAAGTAATTTGTTAATGAAAATTAGATTAATAATGTTGTTCCCAACTTGATTTCTGTTATTTCTTCCAAAGAACACGAAAGTAGATTTTTGAATCTTTATGCAGGTCATGGAATCAAAGTCAACGCAGTTTTCAAACTCAAAAAAGAACCATAAAAGTAGTCTATATTACTAGTACTCTGTGATTGGAAACCAAATGATAGCTTTGCCTGAAGAAAAGACTGACATTTAAAGTTGTAATGGAAGTAGCAACAGATCTTTTGGTAAAAATGGAAGCTATGCATGAATGAACCATTCACAATAAGATCTATAACATGCATTTCATGTTGACTTTAAATTGTTATTCACTGATAAACTTCACTTTATATCAATTTCAAAGTGTTCTTGTTTGCCTCTTTGGGAATAGCTAGTAGTTACATCCAGTTTCAGCTTTGATTTCAGTTCTGTCATGACAACTCTCGGAGGGATTGGCATGGTAATGTACATGACAATGTTAATGTATTTGGTCTTGGCGGAATAGATCTGCTACGCTGCTGCGGCAGAGTAAGTACAGAGACTTGCTTCTGCCAATACATCCACAACATGCTGCTGTGAGCATGTAAGAAATATTGCTGCTGCAAATATAACATACATGAAATAACCCCCATATAGCATACATGAATCACCTCGTAGCAGATCTATACAGGTGGAGCTGGGGAAGGTGGAGGGTTTCTGAAGCAAGCTGCAACTGCTACAGCAAGCACTAGTCATATATTTGAATCTTGAGCAGCGAGCTCATTGGCTATCGATACAGGAGAGAACCAATCAGCTGTGCCATGTGATAATGATGTCATTAGGTCAGATAAAGTTAGACCTATCGGACTGCGCCATCTAGTTTCATGCCAGAACTCTGTATTTGTCAGATCTGTAAACAGCAAAGTGAAAATGTTCCAAAGACTGCTGAGCTGTTTCAACCCAAAATACTTTTGCCAACGTTGTGTGTATGTGTGTATTTATATCTCAGGTGGATGGCTGCTTACTGAACCCACTCCCTCCAGCCGTTGTTCGCAAAGTCAGTGGCTCACTACCTGGCAACGTTATGGAGACATCCATTGATGAGGGTATTGAGGTGGAGGAAGAGCACACTGTGCCCCTCGCCACCTTTCATACAGCTCGCTTCAATCAGCGCCGCCATACACTGTCTGAGGTCACCAACCAACCTGCTGGGCTGCCCATCACAGGTTAGTACCGCATTTCATAATGTATGTGGTGAGGTCAGGCAATTATAGTTTTTAAGATGCATATATTAATATAGAGTATCTTAAAGCTATATATTACTGTTTAAAGTTTGGGGTCTATAAGATTTTTTAAATTTCTTTGAAAGCCTCTTATGCTCACTGAGACTGCATTTGTTTGATCAATATACAGAGCCAAAAATTTTCATCAAAATAAAGAAAAAAAACTGTAATATTGTGAAAACTACTTTACATTTTAAAATAACTGCTTTATATTTTATTATATATTATAAAATGTAATTTATTCATGTGATGGCAAAGCTACATTTTCAGCAGCCATTACTTCAGTGTCAGAAATCATTCAAATATGCTGATTTGCTGCTCATTTTTTATTATTGTCCGTGTTTAAAACAGTAGTGCTGTTTAATTATTTTTTTTGTAACAATGTAAAAGTCTTTACTGTCACTTTAGATCAAGTTAATGCATCCTTACTGAATTAAAGTATCAATAATTTCTTTAAATAAATATTACTGACCCCAAACTTTTGAACAGTACTGTGTTTGGCAGTGTATTAATTGCAATGTCATTGACAGTGCATTGTGTCAGTTACACTCAAAACAAATAAACATTAAACTCTATTACATTTCCTTTCTCACATATGATAAAATCTATATATATAGTACATATACTTCAGTGTTTTATGGCTACCAAATGCAATAAAAATGAGGATACAAACACAGGATCGTCTTTATATTTTCTTGAGGAATATTTTACATGAACTTCTGGAGAAAAACATGGCCTCCTAGCTAAACTGCTTATGGTCATTTTTCCACTGACATTAACAGACAGTGAGGTTTTTTTTGTAGACAGTTTGTCTGTGGTCTTTGATTTTGCTCATGTCACTTACGTCAGTGCAAGTTTATTTATAAAGCACATTTCCTTCACAATGGGAATTCAAAGTGCTTAACATAATAAAGAGAAAGAAAATGGCGCCGCCACCTGATCGAAGGTGGACATGATCGAAGATGGCTGTCTCCGTGGCGTGCTCCGCAGTTGTTTTTATGTTTTTGTTAGTTCGTTTATATTTAGTTATATAAATGTCTTTAGTTATATCCCTGCAATCAGTTTCACCAGAGACGAAATTGTTCTATACCTGTACATACAATTGTCGATTTGTATATTTTTTTATTCCTTATTTTACTTGTTCTATTTTTTATTTTTTATTATCTGTGTTTTTTGTTCTGTCACTGTCATTCTGTTACACTGTGGAAGCTTCTGTCACGAAAACAAATTCCTCGTATGTGTAAACATACCTGGCAATAAAGCTCATTCTGATTCTGATTCTGATTCTGAAAAGAAGACAAAATGAAAAAGAAAAAACAGATAAAAAGAGACAAAGAAATACAAGCTTAATTTATACATTGATTAAAACAAGTGTAGTCAGTAGAGTAAAGTGCATATTCAGAGAATTCACGGGTAAACAGATGTGTTTATGTTTATGTCTGGACTAGAATGCGGTCAGCAAGGCTTGAATTATTGTTTTACATTACAATATAAGCCATGCATCATGTTGCAGTTCTTAAAGTTCTCGGTTACTAAGATTTATGTACTCGCCCAACTAAGTTTTAACTTCCATTTGACTTTTACTGTTAATTTTTGGATACTGAATAAATACTGTTACATCCATATACTTGAGTGAACTTCAGTTACAACAAAAGCTCCTCTCTGCAGGTCTGAACCCATCTCTCGGGAGCATGGACTCAGAGTACAGCATGGGTTCGACTCAAAGTGACTTCAGCTTGCCTGAAGAGAATCCAGCTCTAAAGGAAGCATTAAGCACTACACCTGCCAGCTCCGCAGCTCCAGTCTTCCTCAGCATGAAGCCCCCTGAGCCCACCCTTCAGCCACTCAACACAGAGGGGCAGGACGCTCATAATCACTCACTAGTCAGTTTCAGAGAGGGGCGAAGGGCTTCAGACACATCTCTCACTCAAGGTCAGGATGATTTGTGTTGTCTTGTGCACATCATTTTTCATCTCTTTTTCGTCAAGTCAATCACCTTTCTCTCAAACTTTGTGTCAAGGGGTGGACACTACATTTCTGCATGTGAAATGACTTTGAACAACAGGGCAACTCACCTTCAAGTTGTTTCAAATCAGCGAGTTTCTTAAAATTTTACTCATGGCTGTTTTTCAAATGTACATTTGAATTTCAATAAAATATCCAAGTCTCTCAGTCATTGACTTTTACTAAAATTGTGTTATTTACAATCCCCCATTGTTAAAAATTGTTTAGATAACCGTAACATTATGAAGCGACGAGAATACTTTTTGAACGCAAAGAAAACAAAAATAGCGACTTTATTCAACAATTCGTCTCCTCTATCTCTCCGCATCACCGTAGCGCCATTTTGGAGGATAACCACTGAACGCAAGCAGCGTACGCTATTCTGTGTCAGCCGCGACACAAGGATACGTTTTCTACGTGTATTTACGCTTTGATTTGAACGAAAACAGCGCATCCCTGTAGCGCGGCTGACACAGAAAAGCGTACGCCGCTTGCGTTCAGTGGTTATTCTCCAAAATGGCACTACGGTGATGCGGAGAGATAGAGGAGACGAATTGTTGAATAAAGTCGTTGTTTTTGTTTTCTTCGCGTACAAAAAGTATTCTCGTCGCTTCATAACATTACGGTTGAACCACTGATGGCAGATGGACTATTCTGACGATATCTTTCATACTTTTCTGGACCTTGGTAGTGTAATTTACTTGGCAGTCAATCGGACAGTCACTAGCCTCCCGGTTTTCATCCAAAATATCTTAAATTGTGTTCCAAAGACGAATGAAGCTTTTAGGGGTTTGGAACGACATGGGGGTTAGTGATTAATGACAAAATTTTCATTTTAGGGTGGAGTATCCCTTTAACTGCCAGGGGTCGTTGTATACCTAAAACCGCCAGCAGGTAAAATTTACCCATGCACATGACTACTGTTTTGATATGGCTAAAAAATGTATTATGTCACTGTATTATGCTACTGTCTTCACAAAGTAATGAAATGATTATTTTAGTCATCAACTATGTTTTTGTCCTGTTGTTTTATGTTCAGTAGACAATATATGTGCAATAATAATTCACCGCACTGCATAGGATGTATGGTGCAACGACAAATTCAAGCGCGCAGTTTCACCTAATTGATTATTAATTTGTTTAGTTATATCATTTATAATTTGAATAAGAGAACAACACCAATAAGCTTGGGGTAATCATAAAAATTGTTTTATTCATTACATCAGAGATACTTTTTTTTAGGAAACGGGCAGACTAGAATAAATGGCAACACAGTAGTGAACAATAAATTAATAAAAATTAATAATTAATCCAAAGTTTGAACATTTAAGGGTAGGCTAAAATAAATTTTGGATTAATTATTCATTTTAGTTTTGCAATTTTTATCGTTTATAGTTTGCTACTGTGTTGCTATTTATTCTAGTCTGCACATTTAAAGAAAAATATATATTTCCGATCCAGTGATTTATTATTGCTCACTATTGTCTGTTTAAGGTATTTTAGTAATTAAAATAATATCTTTTATGTTATCTTAATATGTGTTTAATGACATTTTATTACAATCTTATACCACCCCAATATGTATTTATTTCCTTCTAATTCTGGTTTTCAGTGTAGGCTGGTTAGCCTATATTCACCGTTAAAAAAAGTGATTAGTGTAGCCCGCTTAAAATAGCCTTGAACATAAAACAACAGGACAAAAACATAGTTGATGACTAAAAATTATCATTTCATGGCTCTAGAGACATTACTTTGTGAAGACAGTGGCATAATACAGTGACATCATACGTTTTTTAGCTATATCAAAACAGTAGTCAAGTGCATGGGTAATTTTACCCGCTGCCGGTTTTAGGAATACAACGACCCCTGGCAGTTCTAGTGTTAAAGAATGTGGTAACCAAATAGTTGACGGTAGCCATTGACTTCCATAGTATAAAAAAATATACTCTGTAAGTCAAAGGCTACCATCAACTGTTTGGTTACCAGCATTCTTCAAAATAAGAATTATTTTGTGTTCAACAGAAGAAAGAAATTCATACGGTGGAACAACTTGAGGGTGAGTAAATGATAACAGAATTTTAATTTTTAGGTGAACTATCCCTTGAGATGCGTTAATAATTTTAACGTGTTATTTTTTATACTTAATTGCACCAAATTAAATTGTTAAACTGGCAGCCCTAATTTAAATACATGACATACAAGTTTCAATAGGAATGATGTTAAAGTGTATTTGAGTTTACCATAAATGCATGTCAGTACATTCAGCAGCACGCTTTAACCATATAGAGACAATAGATGTAATTATGAAATTATTTTTTATTTATTTATTTATTTTTGCAAAACTGCCTAAATGAAAATCACAGTTGGTTTTCAATAAAGAAGTTATTCTGTTACGTGCAGACCATGTATTTGTTAAATGTCTTTTCACTATAGAAATGCACAGGTCATTAGGTGTGCATTATTTTCTAATAATTCAATGGACCGGAGTCAATTATTCTGCTTATACTACGGTTACCACACCTCAAGACATTGTTCAGATGATGTATTTCAAGACATTCATCAGGTTTTTGTCCTTAAAACGCTCGTGCGCATTCTAATTTCTACGCATCTCATGCCTCCGTTGCCAATTCCTAAACATTATTTTAGACCTAGTAAAGGAGGCTTGAGCCGTTGATAGCAATCTAATGCAGTTAATAATGAAGTTATTAGAGAGAGAGAGAGAGAGAGAGAGAGAGAGAGAGAGAG
>NW_015634019.1:64119-76752 GCF_001515625.1 Sinocyclocheilus rhinocerous | reverse complement strand
TGAATAAAGAGAGAGAGAGAGAGAGAGAGAGAGAGAGAGAGAGAGAGAGAGAGAGATTAAGCATGTGTAAATTACCTCTCTGAGTCTGTGCGTCTCTCAACAGTGTTCGGCAGCAGCGTCTCTATACTAATAGCGAAACTGTAAGTTCATCTGTTTCAAGAACAGCAGTTATTACCTCGCTAGTAAGAAATGGCATGCAGCTTTTAAATTGCTAAACTATTTTACTGATAAAATCAGAGCAGCTCTGACAACATGTTTCTGTGGAAATTATGTGTCTGTAATGCTATATGTGTCTGGCGTTTGTATGGGAGAGAGCGGGAGAAAGAGAGTATGTGCTTTCTGTACATAATAAAACAGAATTTGTCGTTGTGGGTTTTGGTTCTTTTGCTGTTGTAAGCTAAGGACCTTGAAATAACTGAAATCGTTAGTCGAAGTGATGTGGACATGTGATGCGGTCAAGACCTGCCTGAAACTAATTTAGCCAGTGCATTTCCCTGAAAATAATTGCACGCCTTAGAATGTTTGTCAACCAATCAGATTCAAGCATTCAGCAGCCCTGTAGTATAATATGCAACAAACGACACAAAATCTGCTACCGTATCCGTTCTCCCGTGTATGTGAATGGAGCACAAAACCTAGCGTGACCACCGCTTTAGTCACTTGCCGGCATGTATTTACATGTCATAATCAGTGTTTTGGAAGATTTATTGTTAGCAGATAAAAAAAAAAAAAACTAATTCTGAATGATATCTGACCTTCTATGAATAATGACTACTTTTAAAAGCTGAAAATAATCACAGTGATTCACTCCTGTACTAATTATAGCAGTAGTCAAGACGATGAGTCAGACCACCCCTGCAGCAGTCACAGGAATATCTCCACCAGTTGATCTGACTCTAAAGTCTGTTGTATTTATTGAACCCAACAGGTTTAGTGGCATTCAGACAGCACCTCCAGAACCTGGCCAGGACCAAGGGCTTCCTGGAGCTGAACAAAGCCCAGATAGTGTTAGGAGATGGTGGAGGGGGAGGCGGCAAACACACTCAAGAGCTCCTAGAGCCTCACCACCCATTCAGCCATCAGGTCAGATAGCCATTTGAGCTGTTCTCAGTTTTTTTACATTTCATGTATGGGTATTTTGTCTTTATATTAAATAAAATAGGTAGGAGAATACTGAAAAGAGTGGTTTTGTCTTAATGTTTTATTGTTTGACTTGGCGGCAATTATCTGTAATTTATGCTGATATGAACCAATTTCTAAATTTCAGGAAGATGGACGCCAGTTTCTAAGTGGAAAAGATACGTCGACATTCACTGGTAAAATGCACCCTTATCTGCTATCCAGGAGACAGAGTTTGGAGACACAGTACCTCGCTCAGCGACTACAGGTGGGTCAATTACAAACAAGATTTAGCACAATAAAGAAAAACAAAAAGAAAAAACTTTTACAAATCTACTTTAAATCACACATGCCAAGCTTTTAGAAATGTACTCTTTGTGTGTGGTTTCTTATGTTTTTGAAAAACGTTTAAACAATTTTCAAGAAAAGTTTAAACTTAATGATTCTAAAAAAGTCATTTGGTATAACCAAGTAAAGCATAATATTTTCCATATACCACAAATATATTCAAACATACATATATGTATATAGTTATTGTTTTAAATAGATTTTTCAAAATATTGGGTATTTTTATGTTTTTAGGGAGTCGCACAACATTTTACAACAATGAACTAATCTTGCCTTGTCATGAAAAGCTCAAATTATCTGATTTTTTTAAGAGACTCATTTCCTGTTCCTTTTAATCTTCTTGATTCTGCCTGTTTTTCTTTATGCACCTCAACAAAAAAAAAAATCATAGAAGAGGTGTATTCAAGCCATTGTATGTATTATTGATACTATCGGTAAAAAGGAACTGATCCAGACAAAAGAATAAGTGTCACATCATTGACCCAAATATCACAAAACAATTTTTTTTTTTAAATTGTATTTCTGCCAAAATAGCATTACATAATAATCTCTAATCCTCACTGAAAATCCCATCTATAACCTGTGTGAATTTCTGTGCTAGTCCAGATTAGTTTATTCTGGTTTAGCTAAGATATGCTGCTACTGCATTAATAAGTACACATAAATCTCATAGCAGATCTAGACAAGTGGAGCTGGGGGAGGTGGAAGGTTTCAGGGGAACTCTGATAACGTGCTGCAAGACCAGCAAAATAATTTCAATGGATTATGGCTTGTTTTTTTTTTTCAGAGGGCCAGTCAGTTGGCAAGTGGTCTTGGAAGTGGACATATGTTTTGTAAAGAGGCTGCACCACGCACTTTAGAGCAACAACTGCAGGAGCACAGGTCAGGAACAACTGCCTTCATAATGCATGGATATCCTGAAGTTGTCCTGAAGAATTGCAGTTATGACACATCTGTTCATTTGTAATTCTATGCGCAGACTGCAGCAGAAAAGGCTCTATCTCCAGAAGCAGTCTCAGGTACATGCTTACTTCCACCAGATGCAGCTGGCAGAGGATGCTTACCCCCCTCCCCAGGACTGCAAAGACCCCCAGATCAGCACCAGTCCCTTGTCCAGCCCTCCCTTCACACGGACCCAAAACCTAACCCCTTTTCTGGAGCCCTGCACTTTGTCCCTGACATATAGCCCCAAGTCAGCCCGCTTCCCAGACTGGCCTCCGCTGCCAGACAATCACACAAACTACACCCCATCCCTCCCTACAGAGCCCCTATACGCGTGGAGTCCTACCCAGCCGCCTCTTCCACCGGGCAAAGCAGAAAGCCCTTCAGCCAAAACTGCACCTGAAGCCCCCTTCCTGGACTGCGAGATGATGGAGACCATTGAGGCCCCACAAGGCTGTGTACTCGTAAACTAAATGTGAAATAAAGCACTCTGAGGCTGGCTCTCAGGCATAAGATGTGGTGAAAAAAGACCCTCAGGGACGAACAAGACGCCATGGTTTGGGTCACATCTTATAAACCTACAGACGTGCACTTGATCCTGTGGTAGACCATTACAACTTCATTTTCAGAGATGTTTGTGAGATGTGCTTGTGTCCTGAAATGTCTTTTTTTTTTCGGTATGCACAGATGAAATGTAGTGCAGCTACCATAGAGTATAAAAATCAGTATTAAAGCAATATTACTTTTCCTATATAATACTTTAGAGTTCTATGAGTTTCAGTGTTTTTATAAGTAGTTTGTTTCATCCTTTAATGATCAGTAGCTACTCAAGGATTCATTTAATATTGTGTGATTTTAAATAATAGATAATTAACAGAAATGTGTAAATATTAGGACTTATCTAAAGTGCTGCCAATAGGATGTAATTTTGCAAGCCAACCCGGAAGTTATGGTGCATTCACACCATGTCAGAATTACCGTAATTACGAGATTCTGACTTGTAAAGAGTGCTCACGTCCTCTTAGAACTCGTAATTAGAATTTGTGAATTTTCTGAGAGCTCTGACTTGTGCCACCTGACCTCTGCAACATCACACAAAAACTCTTAAAATGGCAGCGACTTCAGCTGTAAAATGCAGTTAAGCAGTAATATTTAGTTAAACATAATATTTCTGTTTTGTAATGAATAATTAATAATAATTCCTATAATTGACTACTGTGAATGTCTTGATAATGCAAGGATAAAAAAAGACATACAGTACAGTTTAATGTGGCTAGCACAGCTAAATGCATCTAATGTCCCACTAAATAAACAAAGTTGATTAATAAGGTATTTGATGTATTGTGGTTTTGTCTATTGATTATTCAAATGACACAGATTCATTTTGCAGTTAATAGTGTTGCCATAGAGACATATGATTCAGGACGTGAACAGTTCCAGCACAGGTTGTCATCTAGTAATTACCACATGGTGTGAATGCAGCATTGGCATCACCCTGGTTCTCTCGACAAAAGCCAATATGATTTTTATATTCGATTTTTGGGATTATTAAAAACAAATAAAATAAGATCTGTGACCAGCTAAAGTTTATGACTCTTGCACGTTTTGTTAGATAATGAACATAACATTTGTGAATTTTGAAGCCTAAATACAATCACCAGAAGCAAAAAGCTAAAAGTAGGCTATAAACGTCAACACCATTTAGCTTCAGACAACTCTCGGTCTTTATTTAACACCTAAAATAAAGTTGGAATATTTGAGTTACTATAGTTTGTAAAAGTATAAACACAACAAGGCTGTAAAAGACGATTTTTCGTGTTCGATGTGATGTTTAATGTCCCGACAGCCTCTGTAGTCCCATTTTGCCACTCGTTAGCAACCAACTTTTTCAAGACATGTAAAAGCTTAAAAAATCATGAGTGGAGTATTACTGATCTGTTTTATGTTATAACGTATGTTATATAACTGATGATGAATCTGGGTTTTAGGACTCCTGCAGCACTATTGTAAAGTGTTACCACATTGCAACAGCTGTTTGACTATTGGTAAACATTAACAGGCACGACCTAGATCAGGGTTCCTCAAATCTTGCTCAGACAACTCTCGGTCTTTATTTAACACCTAAAATAAAGTTGGAATATTTGAGTTACTATAGTTTGTAAAAGTATAAACACAACAAGGCTGTAAAAGACGATTTTTCGTGTTCGATGTGATGTTTAATGTCCCGACAGCCTCTGTAGTCCCATTTTGCCACTCGTTAGCAACCAACTTTTTCAAGACATGTAAAAGCTTAAAAAATCATGAGTGGAGTATTACTGATCTGTTTTATGTTATAATGTATGTTATATAACTGATGAATCTGGGTTTTAGGACTCCTGCAGCACTATTGTAAAGTGTTACCACATTGCAACAGCTGTTTGACTATTGGTAAACATTAACAGGCACGACCTAGATCAGGGTTCCTCAAATCTTGCCCTGGAGGGCCAATGCGCTGCAGAGTTTAGCTCCAACCCTGATCAAACTCACCTACCTGTGATTTTCTAATGATCCTGAAGACATTGATTAGCATGCTCAGGTGTGTTTGATTAGGGTTAGAGCTAAACTCTGCAGGAAAGTGGATCTCGTGGGCCAGATTTGAGGATCCCTGCTATAGGGTATTCTTGGGAAATTGCTAGGAGGTTACAAGGATGTTTTGGCTGGTTGCTAGGAGGTTACTGTGTGTTCTAGTAGTGGACTGTCAATCCGAATTCAGCTACCTGTGATTTTCTAATGATCCTGAAGACATTGATTAGCATGCTCAGGTGTGTTTGATTAGGGTTAGAGCTAAACTCTGCAGGAAAGTGGATCTCGTGGGCCAGATTTGAGCATCCCTGACCTAGATGATGTCAGCAGTCAAAGTAAAGTTGTTTTGGGCGGAGCAATGATAAACGATTACAAAAATCATCTGTGGAATAATATACGCTGATGGTTGCGCACAGTAAGACCAAACAACATGCGTTCATTCTGAGTTCATGTTGACTTTAAAAATCACACTACCTACTTCAGACTTCTCAGAGTGGACTGGAGAAGTAGAAAAGAACAAGGTTACAGTACATGGTTTTTCTGACAGTACGTTTGCTTTTAGAGCCACTGTAAACATTACTTGGTTTAAACCAATCAGAATCGACAAAATAAAGAATACAATGATCTCACACAGCGTGCACTACTACTCAAACCGAAGTTCAGCAGATTTTTTTTTTTAGAAACTTAAGTGTTGTGCCTTTCAATTCTTCTTGTTCCTTTTTGAAGAATGTCTGTTTTTAGATTTGTTTCTTCAAGTAAAACTTCCTGTTTGGAAATGCAGTATGAAGCACCCTCTTTTTTTTTTGACAGATACCTTGAACCAAAGTCTCCATTTAGGTTCTATTTTGAAGTCCACTATGTGGATTGTTCTGGAACCATGAGATAGTTGTCATGGTCCTACAGTATATGCCATTTAAAAATATAGCAATATCTAGAGTAATAGTTCTGATGTTCAAACTGGGTGTTGATAGTGAGTGTTGTCATTTTATGCCTTTGAATTTGTAGTCAGATCTTTATTGACTATTGTTGATATTAATACCGACATTGAAAAGTGAACCGTTTTGTTATAGTTGTTTTTCAGTGCTAAAATGTTTCCCAGTATGTAATCACAATATGAATTTTGTTATATTCAGTTGAAAATGCTGAGTTCCTTGCACAAGGGGAAATAAAGGTCACGCTCCTTGAGTGAAAACATTTGAGTGACATTTTTGTGCATACATATCTCGCATCACATTACCTCAGTTCTGACTATACTCAGAAAGATAACGGCCTTTCATTGCTTAATAGAATATTGAGACAAATACTGTATGTTTTAAGGGATAATTCACCCAACAATGAAAATTCTGTCATTTACTCACCCTCATTTTGTTACATGGTCATGACAGGAGTTTGGATACTATACAGAGCTCTTTAAAAAAATGCACAGTGAACTGATTACATACAATTTTTTCCAAACTTTAGTATGATGTTATCCATACATTTTTGGTCAGTTTGAGAATTTAGTCTGTACAGCATAGATGGACAGAGACGGATTTCTCCATACAGAATCCATATGATATCATAAACTTCATGCAATTAAATAAGAATTCTCTCACCACAAGTGACAGAAATTTATTTTTTCCATTAAGGAATTTAAAAGGTTTTCCAAGGGGCATTTTTCTAACCTTTTTAAATATTGGCTATGCATCATTTCTGTCAAATTCTAAAATGAATTGATCCATTTATTCAGAACAAAACACTATGGCTGTTACCGAGGAAACCCTTCTTTGCAATGCAGAGGAAGCACAGAAGCTGCATCTGGCATTTAGATGTAATTACATAGACTGTTGATGCAGCTCAGAGGGGGTATAAGTGAATTTATACAGCAAAAATAAGATTAAAGTATCAACTATAAAAACTAAAACCAGCAGTAAATGGCAGCAAGACTTCTGTGAGTCACTGAGTCATTCGATTTGTTTAAAATGACCGATTCATTATTTCCTCAATTCGTAGGAACTGTCTGCAAATTCAGTGTGAGGCAAATAACATGGGTTTTGTCAATAGCAATGATTAAACAAAATCTAGTTTTATGTTTCTTGTATTTTAATTTCTTGTCAGCATGTCGCACGATAGATCTTAAAGGGATAGTTCACTCAAAAATGAAAATTCTGTCATCATTTTCTGAACTTCAAGTCGTTCCAAACCTGTATGAGATTCTTTCTTTTGTAGAACACAAACGAAGATATTGTGAAGAATGTGGTAAACAAAACGCTTATTGTAGCCACAGACCTTTTTTTTTTTTTTTGGTTACCACATTCATAAAAATATATTTTGTGCCCAACAGAAGAAACTCAACATGAGGGTGAGAAAATGACAGAATATTTATTTTTGGGTGAACTATCCCTTTAACTAGAGCTTATTGAACCTGGAACGAAAAAGCTGTAAATAAGCCATATGATGCAGGCAGTTTGTCACTGGTGTAGATTGTAATATAAGCTGGAGAAATGTTGCAAAAATCATGCAAACCCGGAAACAGCCACTGTGTGTGAAATGTAACTTTATACATAGCTGCTGAATGAACAGGAGTGTTGCATAGAGCTGGTTAATTTCCCCTGATGATTAATCTGGGCAGAATGGCACTAACACTCAAAAGGTGAGTCGTGATGTTCCAGCTGTAAACTGTTCATCAGCAGGCACGACAGCAGCAGCTCCACCATTCAGACTCCAGAGAAAACAGCCTTGTCAGAACAAACGCTCAAAGCCATGACGGCTCTCTCAGGCTGTTAGACCTTGCATGCCAGTTGTGTAGCGGTTTTAAAATCTAATAAACTGTAGTGATGAGATCTTGATTTGAATGCAGTTTTCCAAATTAATAAGAAAATCTAATAATTTTTATCAGTTTGGACTGACAGGCTTTAGTTTATTTACCAAACTGAGTCTACCAATTATGCGAGGTGACGGGTTAAAAATAAACCAAACACGCTCTCTCAAAGTTGGGATCTTTCAGAAGGATCTGCAGAGCTGCTGAGGCTGACAGACTTCATTTCTCATCACTTAGCTCTTTTTTGTTCAGTTTTGTAAATAAAATTAGAAAAGTTGACAGTACAATTAAAAAGAGGAAAAATGTGACATTTAACAACATAATAAATATCAAAACAATATCAGTACAACAGACTTGTTGCTTTCATATTTATACACCACCCTACATTCTATTAAGTCCCCTTAATATTAAAAACACTATAGATATACTTTCACATATCCATTGAGATACAGAAACATATGAAATCCACCCAGTTGTAAAACTGTATTTAGTGTACATGTAATATATGATTAAATTAACAGAACATTTGCATACATTACTTATCAAATGTTTGAGGTTGGTAAGATTGTTTTTTTCTATTATGCTCACCAAGACTTCATTAATTTGTGTGTTTGTTTGTGTGTGTGTTTTTTTTTTTAAGTAATAACAGTATTGTGAAATATTATTACCATTAAAAATAACTTTTCTATCTTCATATATTTAAGAAAGTAATTTATTCATGTGATGGCAAAACTGAATTTTCAGCATAATTTCTCCAGTCTTCAGTGTCACATGATCCTTCAGAAATCATTCTAATCTGCTGATTTGATACCCAAGTAAAATGTACTGTTAATATTGAAACCAGCTGTTCTGCTTAATATTATTGTGAAAACCATGATACATATTTATTCAATCCAATTTTAAGACAACAGCATTTATATGAAATAGAAATTGTATTATGTCTTTACTGTTAATTTTGATCAATGTAATGCATCCTTGCTGAAAAAAAAAAAAAAAAGACAAAAAAAATAAATTTGATCTCTCCTGCCATTACCTCACTGTGGCAGGGCAAGTTCCTGGTAGCTGTGCTTTAATTAATTACATGAGCAATTTTCAGAAATTCAACCAGCTGCTTTTGCAGTTTATAGTTTAGGGTTGGTTTTTTTTCCCTCTGGAGAGAAGAGAAGTTTTGAGTTCTGAGAGTTGAGTGCACTATAATAGCCTACTGCAAAAACTCATTTCCAAAGATGAAGGAAATTTGATTTCTCATGATACGCCTCCTTCAATAAACAGCTCTGCTGCAATCCACTCCCAGCTAAGACACATCCTCATGCTATATTGCGTTTTACTGTATATGACCTGATGGATTACAGAAGGTCCACACACAGTGAAATGGGGTTATATAACGTTCTTTATTGAGTTCCCTTCTATCAAGGGCAATGTGACCATATTCATATAAAACCCGAAGCACATTCTAATGACACTCTTAACATAGAAGATACTACTATACTGACTGCACTCTAAAGCTGAAGAAGAATCGGACAGTCAACATCACAGGCAAAAGCAATGTGTTAAGGGAGGGGGTTTAAGATGCCCTGTGATTAATGAGCTTCTCAATATACTGACCGTCTATGGAACCTGTGCGCAAGAGGCATGCAGATGCATTCATATAAAGGACGCAAGTTAAGCATTTTTTTAAAAAACGAAACAAAAAGAGAAAATGTGCAACACGGTCAATGGCACAGAATGCCTTCTGAAGATAAAATGGGCCGTTTTGGAAAGCCCATCCTCTGTTATAACAGTTACAGGAAGCAGATGGAAATCTGTCATGGTCCCTTTAAGAAGATAAGCACTTTGAGAATAGGGGAACAGTATCAGAGCCCTCCACTAAAGAACGGACATGCGGCTAGTGCTTTATGGGGGTCTTGGTTCAACAACAATCAGTGTAAGACAGAGCACAGGAACAGTAATCAAATGATAGGTGCAGTAGTGATTCGCCCCTCTGTCATGCTGTGCGCATGCATGGGTCAACTCTTAAAATCAGCACTTAAGAGCAAAGGTGATTCAGTCAATCAGATCAGATGACTGACGTTAAATCTGGACAACCGATGCCTCAAAACATCTATATTTTTCTAAACCTATGATGCTTCATTACATAGTTAAGCGGATAGTAAAACGCCATCTAAGTGTGTGATCCCAGGCTGAGGGTTAGCAAGTGAAGATACACAGAGCAAGAGGGCTCAGTGGGAAGATCGGGTGAGAGAATGATGAGAATGAGCAAGATGGTTTGTTTGGTGAAGAGTTGAACAAAACACTGAGAGAAGCCAAGTATCCCTAAAACATTTCTTACTGAGAGGGAACGGAGCACATTGTTTCTCCATAAACAGTCCAGTGGACGATCCTAGATGTCAATAAATACAATGGAGGTCAACTTGAGAGATGGGTCTTACGTTCAGCAGAGAAGGTACATTAGGCCAGGGAAAGAACTGTAGGCAGAGAGCAAAAAGAAACGTCAGAACTGTCTGTTTTTCATATTAAATTAAACACATTTAAGTCTTTTGTTTTTTTAACTTAAGTGTTACATAATGCTGAGTCATCAGTTTGCACCGATGCAGGTTGTATTTAAGAATGATAGTAGCTTTTTGGTTTGCGTCAACAGTTGCACAACACTCAAGAGCAGCAGTTGCAGAACTCACCACTGATGGCCTCTTGGGCGAAATATTTCACATCAATGTCTTGATCTGATGCAAGTTTCTCCAGCACTGGTTTCACCTCTGTCTGCAGACAGCTGTAATCAAAAAATACAAAATGAGAGACATAATGCTGAAGTGAGTCACATTAAGAGAAATGTGAGTATTATATAAATGCGGATGAACACATACTTGCTGTCCAGCACCGGTCCAATCTTCTGAAGAGACTTGGCCACATTGAAGCGTACATTGGCTACCTGGTCATTGGACATCTTGAAAACTACAGGGAGCATGTGTTTGGTGGTAATCTCCTGTCCACACACCTCTGACAGAGCCTAAAACAGACCGTTACACACATCAGTGCTGCTGCAGGGGTTAAAGATGAAAGATTCCCCCCGCAATTTTTATAGATTGCAATAATATCATCATTGTAAATTCTTTTGGCCACGACAATCATGTAGTGAAAATCTAATATCATGAAAACTGATAGCAGCCAAATACTATTTCATGGATGATGCACCATTCTGCAAAGAGAATATGAGACAGATTTTAATATATTTTAAGGTCAAAATGTCCGTCAAACTGCACTTTTCCACCTAGTGCATCAGCGCCAGCCCCATACATTCCTCTGTGACTCAGCAGCTGTTTGTTAAAGCTGATAAGCTCTGACTCACATTAATGCAGAAGAGGGTAGTCATCCTGTGCAGGTAGTTGGGGTCATTAGCCATGCCAAGCACTTTGGGCACAATGGTGTTCTGTGCCCACTCTGCTCCAAACTTCTCCACCAGCTTCATCAGGTTACAGGTGGCTGCCTCTCTGATGGCATATACTGAAGATCACAGAGACCAAAGTGTTAGTCCCCTGGCAGACTCCAACACATTATAACAGCTATTTCTATTTTTGTTACAAGCAAACAATTGCAAAAATAACTAGATTTTTTACCTCTCACATTCAACATTACGGGTAAGAGCTGAACATTTTAAAAGGAAATTATGAACGTTCCTTAGAAGAAACCTACCATGATCGACGAGCCACGCCATACACAGAGAATTGAGTTTCTCATCGAAGAACTCTACACCCTGGAAGCACGAGAAAGAGAGAAAAAAAGGATACCTCTTATCAGTTAGATTAGCTTACACGACCCAAGACGACAAGGCAGCAATAAACTAACAGGATGATTAGTTAAATGCTTTAAACTGTTAAGAGAGACTGAAGAATGAGAACTGAACGATGGAACATTCCGAACTCTAGTTTAGGATAAAGCATTCTAGGACACTGACGGTCGGGACTCACCAGCTGTCCAGCAAGAAGGGGCATGTACTCAATGATTGCCAGTCGCACTCGCCATTTGGCATCCTCAGCTAGTTCAACAATAGCCGGAAGCAAAGACTGGGAAAGCTGGCGGATTCCAATCACCTCGTTCACGCAGTCCAAGTTGGAGATGATGTTGAGGCGAACCTCTGGACACTACAGGAAGGACATGACAAAAATTGTAACATTCCAGACAACATGCTAAAAAAAATAACCAATAAAATTGAGTGCCGTTATTAGCAAGTACGACTATTAAAAATATTTTTGTTTAATTGAAAAAAATATATATAAATATTAGATGCAAAACTTGGCAACTAAATAAAATACTAAAGCTAAAACAAAAATTAAAAGGGTGGTTGATTGCGATTTCACTTTTTTAACGTTAGTTAGTGTGTAATGTTGCTGTTTGAGCATAAACAATATCTGCAAAGTTATGACGCTAAAAGTTCAATGCAAACGGAGATGTCTTAAAATTATGGCAGTTTAATGTCTACAAAAACGGCTTGTAGGGACTACAACGAGTTACTTCCCGGGTGCGTGAGGTCACAAACCCAGATTCATTCAGATCATCAGCTCAGCTCCAACAATGAACTGTTCCATTTATACACTTATTTTCACATAGCTATGAGAAGCGTTATACAGGGCTCCAGACTAACATTTGAGAGCAGTGGCACCAGTGCCACTAATGGCGCTTTTCCACTGCGTGGTACGACTTGGCTCTGCTCGGCACGTTTTGCGTTTCCACTGCAGTTCAGTACCGCTTTAGAGTGGCCGGGATTATTCACATGCCGTTATAGTTGCGCCGCCTCTACTATCACGACTTCTAAAAAAAACTTTTTCATTCCGCGTCGCCCCATCAAGCTCTCGCTGGATCCGCTCCTC